>NC_140023.1:13328104-13440295 GCF_964263955.1 Coregonus lavaretus | reverse complement strand
TCTCTCTCACTGTCTCTCTCTCTTCTCTCTCTTTCCTTGTCGCTACCCCCCCACAATACTGTTTCAGGCGGGAGAGTGTCTGTGTTTGGTGTCAGATAATGTGCACTGAAGAGTCCGAAGGAAGAGTGATTAAAGCCAAGCCACAGCTAATTATGTCAAACTCTGCAGTTGTCCTAAGCCCTCTCTAGTTGAAAGAGATTTCGCCCCAATGAAAAATAAGGAAGAAGGGGATGGGAGCCCAGAGAAAGGAGAGGCAAAGGGTTGGAAGTGGTTCTTTGCATTACTGATGTACCCTCCACGACCCCCCAATTTAGGGAGAAGTGGTGTCTACTTTCAGCGATATTGGAGCCATTCTTCAGCGTGGCGAGGGTTTGAAACGTGGGGGCAAGTGGGCCTTTAGTTTTCTTCACTTTATAAACTGTATAATCCTACACTCTTAGAAAAAAAAGGTGCATTAATGGCAACAATGGCTGACAGTTAAATGAGGTGCCATAGAATTCTGCAGCACCCCGCAAGTTGTGCTGCAGTATGATGCAACTTTTAAAGGAAGGACCACTGTATCTAGAATATAACCTAAAGGGTTCTTCAGTTGTCCCCATAAGAGAACCCTTTGAAGAACCCTTTTTGGTTCCAGTTAGAACCCTTTTGAGTTCCATGTAGAAACCTTTCCACAGAGGGTTCTACATGGAACCCAAAAGAGTTCTACTTAGAACCAAAAAGGGTTCTACCTGGCAAGAGCAGCAGGTATAGGAGCATCCTGTAGTGTGTGGAGTATCCATCCCGTACTGAAAGGGTTAAAGGAAGTAGTCATGGCTAAGGTAACCATCATAATGCAATTGTATTAAGTCATGGAGTCAGATTACAGGTAATGCATTCTAATGAGTGGATAGGTGAAAACGGCATGATGTGTCTGATTCTACCTGGGAGATAGAACCACAGGCAGGCGGAGGGTAAAGCAGTCTATTGGCTTAATGGAAGGGCATATATTAATATGAATTCCGTCCAATTACTGCTAATGGAAGCCTCTAGTGTAATCTGAGTCATTTCAGAACCATGGGCAAACACAGGCTAGCAATATCTCTGTGTGTATAACAATTTACAGTGTGTGTGAGTTTCTGTCTGTTTGAGAATAGAGAGTGTGTTGAATGTTAACACTAGAATATTTTATATTTTTCAATAACCAAACAGCATGTGGCATTTTAATGTCAAATGATGAATGGAGCAGATTGCCTTTTTGGTTTAAATCAGCATCAGATTCTCCTTCATAGCAATTTCAACTATCAACAGAGAATGCAGGGGACAATTTGTAGAATTTGAACATATATGCAGTGCTAATATTGGGTCCTTTGACTTCAAACATTAATACCCTAAAAGGAACAGCATGAATTTGTTTAAAAATGTGATCAGAATCACGGAAACATGAAATGTGGTCATTTGTGTGTGTGTGTGTGTGTGTGTGTGTCTGTGTGTGTGTGTGTGTGTGTGTGTGTGTGTGTGTGTGTGTGTTTGTGTGTGCAGTTAGCCTACTGCTAGCACAACTAAGAGTGCAAAGCTTCAGTCTACACCGAACACTGTACAGTGTGTTCTGATTGTAACGGTGGTACCCTTGACTATTTATTTGTTTAGAACTCCCTTGTTTTATTGCCTGTTTAGCACATCTTCACAAACGGTACATGCCAACACAGTACATAATCAAGCTTTACAGTACCTGCATTTTACTTGCTATGCGTTACAAAGGTAGAGGAGATATCAATAAATGAAGGCAAAGAGGACCCATGATTTATAATTAACAAGAGTTATGTTATTATAAACACCACAGTAACAGCCAGGAAGGGGATAACAGATTGGGGGAAAAGTCTGTTGATTTGTCCCTTGGTAAATTAATGGAGTCCTTGTGTCTGACAGGTTTCTATAAAGCAGCTAAATTAATAATAATCTGTAAGTTAGAAGTGAAGCAGGTCTCTAACAAGCTTCATTTGAAGAGAGAGAGATAGTTAGCTAATACAGTAGCTGGATACATGGGGTTAGCACACATATAATTGTCAACAGCCACTTTAGTAACACTTATGGCACTGGCGCTGTAACTGTAGTTGGAAAATGTTGCAAAACAATCTAGAGCTTTCCTTCCAGCTGTAACGTTAGCTAATGCTAGCTTTAGCTGTAATACATGGTGGGTTATGATACAGACCAGAGGACGCTGGTGGGAGGAGCTATAGGAGGAACGGCTCATTTTATTGGCTGGAATTTTATAAATGGAACACTATCAAACACATCAAGCATATGGAAACCACACGTTCCATTAATTCCATTTCAGCCATTACAATGAGCCCGTCCTCCTATAGCTCCTCCCACCAGCCTCCTCTGGTACTATATTGCAGCTGATACGTTGAATTCAAAGGTTAGGGGGTCTAGCAAAGCTTTTCAGGTCCTTGGAAGGGCCATTCAACAAACAATAACATTGCAGTTCTTACAGGGTGCCAGTTTGTTCCCACGGTAACATCAGACGTTGCTGTCTGCTGATTGGCCATCTGGTATTGTTTTATGTCACTTCCTGTTACGCTCAGAACCTCTCTCTGTTAGTGGCTTCAAGCTCATCATCCCAGATCAACTGTATGTCTGTAATATGAATATGCTTTGGTTACAGTTGTATGACTGTCTCTCAGTGTTCACTGATGCAGGTCCCCTCTTGCAATGTATTCCCCATCCCAGACCATCATTTATCTGTTTACATACTAAAGGAAGACCACAACCCCAGCAATCACAGAGAGTCATAAGACTCAATATGATGTAATTATGTCAGCCCCCATAGAGGTCCTTATATGTGGGGAACTTGTCTTATGACATTGAAGCTTCACGTCTTTGCAGAGCCACTTCAATGGACACTGATGTCAAAGAGCATACTGTATATACTTCCCTCTCTCTTTCACACACACACACACACACACACACACACACACACACACACACACACACACACACACACACACGCTCACACACACACACACACACACACACACACACACGCTCACACACACACACACACACACACACACACACACACACACACAGTATATGACATTATCATTCTTTTCATAGTGTGTCCTCCTCACTCGAGAGGAGACAACATTTATGTTTACCTTTATGGAGATGCGGAGACAACATCACGGCTTTACCTCCTTCATCCCTCGTTTTCTTTCTGCCTTAGCAAGATGGAAACACTTTGAAGAATGCGGCTGATGACACCTCTCCATCATTAGGCATGTTTTGCCTTCTCATCTGTGACTTTTTATTGTGGAGAGATAGATATGGTAGATGCATTATGCAATCCAGTCATTTGTTCTTTTTGAGTTGCGTTGACAGTTTGGTTATTACTGCTCCTTCTTTCTTCAAGGGTACAAGTCATCTTTGAGGCGAGGATATTGTCCTTTAAAAAAGAGCCATTCGTAGTGTCATACAAATTCAAGTTGGCTGTTGGAATATTCTCATATTAAAATGAAAGGACATCTTTCCTATCATAGCTTCATTCTGCCTGTAAAGCCTTAGGGTTTTAGCACTGATGTTCAATCATGTCCAGCTTTGTCTGATATCACTTACACTACAGATGTCCTGGGTAGAAATATTAGCCAATGTTCCAGACATTCCACAAACTTAGCTGTGTAATTATAGGAAAATCTACTTATCAAACTCTTAATTTCTAAACCCAGGAATCATACATTCACATTTAGAATGCTTTTCCAACAGCCTTGAAGGAGTTCCCACATATCAAATAAAATCCTTAACCAACAATGCAGTTACAAAATACAAATTTTTAAAAAAAAAAGTGTTTTGTAAGAAATTGATAAGTAAAACAAAAATATATATACAGTGGGGAGAACAAGTATTTGATACACTGACGATTTTGCAGGTTTTCCTACTTACAAAGCATGTAGAGGTCTGTAATTTTTATCATAGGTACACTTCAACTGTGAGAGACGGAATCTAAAACAAAAATCCAGAAAATCACATTGTATGATTTTTAAGTAATTAATTTGCATTTTATTGCATGACATAAATATTTGATACATCAGAAAAGCAGAACTTAATATTTGGTACAGAAACCTTTGTTTGCAATTACAGAGATCATACGTTTCCTGTAGGTCTTGACCAGGTTTGCACATACTGCAGCAGGGATTTTGGCTCCATACAGACCTTCTCCAGATCCTTCAGGTTTCGGGGCTGTCGCTGGGCAATACGGACTTTCAGCTCCCTCCAAAGATTTTCTATTGGGTTCAGGTCTGGAGACTGGCTAGGCCACTCCAGGTCCTTGAGATGCTTCTTACGGAGCCACTCCTTAGTTGCCCTGGCTGTGTGTTTCGGGTCGTTGTCATGCTGGAAGACCCAGCCACGACCCATCTTCAATGCTCTTACTGAGGGAAGGAGGTTGTTGGCCAAGATCTCGCGATACATGGCCCCATCCATCCTCCCCTCAATACGGTGCAGTCGTCCTGTCCCCTTTGCAGAAAAGCATCCCCAAAGAATGATGTTTCCACCTCCATGCTTCACGGTTGGGATGGTGTTCTTGGGGTTGTACTCATCCTTTTTCTTCCTCCAAACACGGCGAGTGGAGTTTAGACCAAAAAGCTCTATTTTTGTCTCATCAGACCACATGACCTTCTCCCATTCCTCCTCTGGATCATCCAGATGGTCATTGGCAAACTTCAGACGGGCCTGGACATGCGCTGGCTTGAGCAGGGGGACCTTGCGTGCGCTGCAGGATTTTTATCCATGACGGCGTAGTGTGTTACTAATGGTTTTCTTTGAGACTGTGGTCCCAGCTCTCTTCAGGTCATTGACCAGGTCCTGCCGTGTAGTTCTGGGCTGATCCCTCACCTTCCTCATGATCATTGATGCCCCACGAGGTGAGATCTTGCATGGAGCCCCAGACCGAGGGTGATTGACCATCATCTTGAACTTCTTCCATTTTCTAATAATTGTGCCAACAGTTGTTGCCTTCTCACCAAGCTGCTTGCCTATTGTCCTGTAGCCCATCCCAGCCTTGTGCAGGTCTACAATTTTATCCCTGATGTCCTTACACAGCTCTCTTGTCTTGGCCATTGTGGAGAGGTTGGAGTCTGTTTGATTGAGTGTGTGGACAGGTGTCTTTTATACAGGTAACGAGTTCAAACAGGTGCAGTTAATACAGGTAATGAGTGGAGAACAGGAGGGCTTCTTAAAGAAAAACTAACAGGTCTGTGAGAGCCGGAATTCTTACTAGTTGGAATTGCAAATAGTCAGAGTAGCCATGATTAGCTGTTCAGGAGTCTTATGGCTTGGGGGTAGAACCTATTAAGGACCTTTTGGACCTAGACTTGGCGCTCCGGTACCGCTTGCCATGCGGTAGCAGAGAGAACAGTCTATGACTAGGGTGGCTGGAGTCTTTGACAATATTTAGGGCCTTCCTCTGACACCGCCTGGTATAGAGGTCCTGGATGGCAGGAAGCTTGGCCCCAGTGATGTACTGGGCCGTACGCACTACCCTCTGTAGTGCCTTGCGGTCGGAGGCCGAGAAGTTGCCATACCAGGCGGTGATGCAACCAGTCAGGATGCTCTCGATGGTGCAGCTGTATCATCTTTTCAGTCTCCTGAGGGGGAATAGGCTTTGTTGTGCCCTCTTCACAACTGTCTTGGTGTGTTTGGACCATGATAGTTTGTTGGTAATGTGGACACCAAGGAACTTGAAGCTCTCAACCTGTTCCTCTACAGCCCCGTCGATGAGAATGAGGGCGTGCTCAGTCCTCTTTTTTTTCCTGTAGTCCACAATCATCTCCTTTGTCTTGATCACGTTGAGGGAGAGGTTGTTATCCTGGCACCACACGGCCAGGTCTCTGACTTCCTCCCTATAGGCTGATCAGGCCTACCACTGTTGTGTCGTCTGCAAACTTAATGATGGTGTTGGAGTCGTGCCTGGCCATGCAGTCATGGGTGAACAGGGAGTACAGGAGGGGACTGAGCACGCACCCCTGAGGGGCCCCCGTGTTGTAACCTACCCTTACCACCTGGGGACGGCCCGTCAGGAAGTCCATGATCCAGTTGCAGAGGGAGGTGTTTAGTCCCAGGGTCCTTAGTGATGATCTTTGAGGGCACTATGGTGTTGAATGCTGAGCTGTAGTCAATGAATAGCATTCTCACGTAGGTGTTCCTCTTGTCCAGGTGGGAAAGGGCAGTGTGGAGTGCAATAGAGATTGCATCATCTGTGGATCTGTTGGGGCGGTATGCAAATTGGAGTGGGTCTAGGGTTTCTGGGATAATGGTGTTGATGTGAGCCTTGACCAGCCTTTCAAATAACTTCATTGCTACAGACGTGAGTGCCAAGGGTCGGTAGTCATTTAGGCAGGTTATCTTAGTGTTCGTGGGCACAGGGACTATGGTGGTCTGGTTGAAACATGTTAGTATTACAGACTGAGCACTTGTTGGCTGCTTTTCCTTCACTCTGCGGTCCTACTCATCCCAAACCATCTCAATTTGTTTGAGGTCAGGGGATTGTGGAGGCCAGGTCATCTGATGCAGCACTCCATCACTCTCCTTCTTGGTAAAATAGCCCTTACACAGCCTGGAGGTGTGTTGGGTCATTGTCCTGTTGAAAAACTAATGATAGTCCCACTAAGCCCAAACCAGATGGGTTGGCGTATCGCTGCTGAATGCTGTGGTAGCAATGCTGGTTAAGTGTGCCTTGAATTCTAGATAAATCACAGACAGTGTCACCAGCAAAGCACCCTACACCATAACAACTACTCCTTCATGCTTTACGGTGGAAAATACACATGCGGAGATCATCTGTTCACCCACACCACGTCTCACAAAGACATGGCGGTTGGATCCAGAAATCTCAAATTTGGACTCCAGACCAAAGGTCAAATTTCCACCGGTCTATTGTCCATTGTTCATGTTTCTTGGCCCAAGCAAGTCTGTTCTTCTTATTGGTGTCCTTTAATAGTGGTTTCTTTGCAGAAATTCGACCATGAAGGCCTGATTCACACAGTCTCCTCTGAACAATTGATGTTGAGATGGGCTGCAATTTCTGAGGCTGGTAACTCTAATGAACTTATCCTCTGCAGCAGAGGTAACTCTGGGACTTCCATTCCCGTGGTGGTCCTCATGAGAGCCAGTTTCATCATAGCGCTTGATGGTTTTTGCGACTGCGCTTGAAGAAACTTTCAAAGTTCTTGAAATTGTCCATATTGACTGACCTTCATGTCTTAAAGTAATGATGGACTGTTGTTTCTCTTCTTGCCATAATATGAACTTGGTATTTTACCAAATAGGGCTATCTTCTGTATACCTTGTCACAACACTGATTGGCTCTATAGGACTAATCTTTTTTATTGGATGCGTAGGGGAAAGAAATCCACCAAATTAACTTTTAAGAAGGCATAACTGTTAATTGAATGCATTCTAGGTGACTACCTCATGAAGCTGGTTGAGAGAATGCCAAGAGTGTGCAAGCTGTATCAAGGCAAAGGGTGGCTATGTGAAGAATCTCAAATATAAAATATATTTTGATTTGTTTAACACTTTTTCCATATGTGTTATTTCATAATTTTGATGTTTTCACTATTATTCTACAATGAAGAAAATAGTAAAAATAAAGAAAAACCCTTGAATGAGTAGGTGTTCTAAAACTTTTGAGTGGTACTGTATATCGATACAATTACCTACACCTACGCATCCAATAAAAAAGATTAGTCCATATAGACACACTAGGATTCCTGCTGAATTTTAAAAGGTGTACATACAGGTTTATGCAAATTTGTGTCATGAATAATCTCTTGTCTGGCAACAGCTTGGTTGCCTTGACACCTTTTTTTTAATGTCCATGTCTGTCTACTCCCAGCATGCAGAGGGAGTGACTCTGAGGCTGCCTCTGATGGAGGCAGAGTTGACTCTTCTCTCCTTTCGCTCTGCTCTCTCCATATTTCTTGTCGCATCTGCCCAGGCTATAGTAGGATTGTTTTTTCCTACCCACACACACACACACACACACACACACACACACACGTACACACCCACACTTGACTTTCCTTCCTATTCAGAGTTCTCTCATTCCTGTTCAGAGTTCTCTCCCACTGAAAGGTGCTACAGCCTTTTAGACTGGCCTTGTGTCTAAAGTGTAAGACACGGGGCCTTATCCCCTCCCTCACTTCCTGCCACAGTGGCCTGGTGAGGCTCATTTATTTACATTAGAGCCCGGCATAAAGGCATCAGAGGAAGTCTTAAAGTTGAGCGACAATGGCCGCCTTAAGCCGCCACCCAAAAGCCAGTGGAGTTTTTGGCTAAGAGGATTTGTGTCTCGTCCATGTATCAGCCTCTTCAGAATAACAGACCAGTTTCTCTCTCCCTGCCTGCCTGGGACAAAGTCAGCCCCCACATGCAGTGACTGACTGAAAGCAAATCTCGCCACTGGCTCTCTGGCTAATGACATTTATCCTTATGGAATGGAGGGAGAGCTTTAGATGCATATTTTCCACACACACACCTGAGAGAGATGTAAACGAGTTAGGGTTGCGATCCCTCCCCTCAGACACATACGGTACATGGACGATAGGCAAACACACACACACACACACACAAAAACACACACACTCACACCTACTTTACCATCATATCCCCTGCCTGGCCACCAGCCAAAGTAAGCCTCATTCTCCTGGGTTTATTTTCCCTTGGCTTGGCTGGCTTGGATGGCAGACTAACAATCTCTCCTCTCGTCTCCTTCCACCGTATCCCTTTTATCATGCTAATGTCGCGATGGATATCCCCTTTCCCCAGGATCTGAGCGAGCCAAGTTTTTGATTAGCTCCTGAGTCAAAGTTTTATTTCATCTGGGTCAACAGCCGTTTTGTAGGAGAGGGAAAACACATATTGGGTTTCTATACCCCTAGCTGATACACTGTGTGGTCATAATGTTCACAAACGTAAATATAACTCTATTTTAACGCTCTGCTCTTAACCCAATGTGAAACATTCTATCCTAAATTCCAGCTGGTATTTACCGTCCATTTACATGGCCTTTGTGTCTTCTTGCACTTATAAAGAAAACCCAAATAAACCAACATTACCATTACCTAGTAGTAAATACCCAGCCTGATATCACACTAATCATGATTTTTAAGTAAATACCAGATAAATACTGTATTATATTGTAGAACTCCCTAGAATCTTGAGGAGGAGAGATTTACTGGGAAAACGCCAGCGCCACAATAAAACACTGGGATAGTTTATGGTTCACCCCGAAACCCTGTACGGTCACATAGGAGTCCAGTCCTCCTGTATAGTTATTAATGCTCTCTCCCTCTATCTCTCTCTCTCTCTCTCTCTCTCTCTCTCTCTCTCTCTCTCTCTCTCTCTCTCTCTCTCTCTCTCTCTCTCTCTCTCTCTCTCTCTCTCTCTCTCTCTCTCTCTCTCTCTCTCTCTCTCTCTCTCTCACACACACACACACACACACACACACACACACACACACACACACATACACACACACACACACAAACACACACACAACAACAGGTCAAACGTGCAAGTCTAGATCAGGTTACATAAAACAGATGGCAATGGCTGGCAAGCAGTAGCCAGAAATACATATATCTGCAACGGCTACGTGTGTGTGTGAGCAGCCAGGTCGCTCACGATTCACTGCGAAATTTGATGTCCATCCAGGTAAGAAGGACGTTGGGAGATTACTTCAAAACTGGCCACTAGGGGCAATGATGAACGCTATTACTATCAAGTAGGCTTGGGTTTTGATAGGGCTTTGTGGACGGGGATGGCGGATGGGTGTAAGCCGCAAGTTCCGTCTCTGTGGGTTGCATGTTCAATCTCAGTGCTAGGCACAATTTTTTTGTTCTTTTTTTGTTGTTGTACTTTTTACCCCTTTTTCTCCACCATTTTGTGATATACAATTGGTAGTTACAGTCTTGTCCCATCGCTGCAACTCCTGTACGGACTCTGCCAAGCCGCACTGCTTCTTGACACACTGCTCACTTTACCCGGAAGCCAGCCGCACCAATGTGTCGGAGGAAACACCGTACAACTGGCGTCGAAAGTCAGCTTGCAGGCACCCGGCCCGCCACAAGGAGTCGCTAGAGTGCGATGGGACAAGGAAATCCCAGCCAGCCAAACCCTCCCCTTAACCGGACGACGCTGGGCCAATTGTGAGCCGCCTCATGTGTGTCCCGGTCACGGCCGGCTGTGACACAGCCTGGGATCGAACCCGGGGCTGTAGTGACGCCTCAAGCACTGCGATGCAGTGCCTTAGACTTTTTTTATTTTAACCCTATCCCAAACCTTAACCCTTAACCATTCAGAATTAATTCCTAAACTTAACCTTCGAAATTTGACGATTATCGACAAACGTCATATTCTGCAGTGAGACTGTGAGAGCTTGTTGGTGTGAGTGTGTTTGTGTGGTGTGTGTGTGTGAGTGTGTTTGTGTGGTGTGTGTGTGTGTGAAAGAGGGTGCAGAGAGTGTCATATGTGTGTGTCACAGCTCCCCTCTCTCTCCCGAACCACAGGGGACCTTGACTTGTGTTCTCGCCACTAGGGAGTCAACGCTGTCAACACCACACACCACCAACTTTACAACCTCACCAAATCACACATCACCTCCTCACCCCCTTATACACACACACTGGTCCCTGGTGACTTCATCCTCCCGTCTCTCTACCTCTTGCGCCTCTCTACCTCCTGAGAGTCTCCTGAAGCTCACGGAGGGGCCTATGAGGGTTCACAGCCCAGCGATAAAGACCAGAGCCTGACACTAACTGACACTGTGCATATGGAGATATGGGAGATACAGTATATATATACAGCCTACTCAGAGCATATGGAGATAGGTCAGAGAAAGAGATAGGGCCTCAGACAGAGAGTGAACCTACAGGTCCCTGTGGAGCTGATTCTTACTACAGAGGGGACTCCCAGACCTAATAAGGCCTCAGTCGGAGCGGTGAGTCTTGACATGAAGGGTAATACAGCATATGGAAATACATAGTCCTCAATCACTGCTCCATGCATATGGCTGAGGCTAGTTGTGTAGTAAATTATTGGCCGGGAGTATATCAAGTTCACTCAGTGGAGCCCTGTAGGTTTATAGTAGTACAGTAAATCTACCCAAATGCTGTTGGGCTTTCATTCATATATGGGCATAACATTGTAAAGCAGGGAGAAAAGAAAGGATAGTGATCATATATTTTGTCGGTTTGGGAATGAGGCTGTGTGATCAGTGTTTCAGATATTCTCAGATGAAGGAGTGTATTTATGTTTGTCCCTACAAATGTATTATTGAGGGTGTGTCTGCGTGTGTGTGTGTGTGTGTGTACGTGCATTTATGTGTGTGTGAAACAACCCAACTATCTCTCCTAGGAGAATTATGATGCATACCCGTCATACGGTTCTAATCTGTCACAGCCCTGTCTCCCTCATTCCCCAGACCCCTCTCCTCACCCCGTCGCCCCCTTGCCCCCTGGCGCGCTGGTGACCACAGATTCAGGGGAGCTGGTGATGGCATCGCTCTCAAGCATGCTGTCGCATAGCCGCGGGGGGTCCGCACTCCATGAATGTCAAAGACCTTTTACCCCCCATCCCCCCAGAAAGATGGAGAATAATGTCAGCCTTCAGGTTGAGGGATGGCACCGGGCTTTTCAATGCGTCCTGACAGACTCCGATCTGTCCCAGCCAATGTGTCACACCGCTCGTCATTGACTCATATCAACCTGATCAGGGAGGAAGAGGGGAAAGGGTTTAGCTTAGATAGACAGTACCTCCCATAGTTCCCCTCTACTGGCATTGATATTGGTAGTTTGTATTGGCTGATTTCCAACTTGTTTTACAATTTGCAGTAGGATGCATCTATTCATAACATCTGATTTGCCTGTTTGTATCACTTCTCTTTTGTCTAATTGTCTAAATGTTTATCCTTTCAGACAGCCAAGACTTTCTTTCTGTCATATTTTCAGTCTAAGAATTGACTGAATCATGGATGAGTAATACGTTCTCTACTACAAGTTTCCATTAGATCTAAGCAGCAGGCTCAGTTATTGTCTTGAATAAAGCGTTTTGTCAGGCATCTTAGTTTTTTCCCCTGCTAGGTGCTTCACTCTCCGACTGATCTCCCTTTATCCTCACTGGTTACAGGAGTTAATATGCTAAATGTGAGAGAGGAGATAGGAATTCTCCTTTTTCTCCTTCCCACTGGTTTTCCATTGCAAAGCGCCAGGCCGTTAATTTAGGAGCAAAGCAGATAAATTAGAGTCATGTAGCCAGATGTGATATTTGTTTTTACTCCACAGCTGTAGGGAGCCATAAAATGCTTAGACTCAATGGGATTTCTATATAGCCCTATTTTTCTAATTCACCAATCGCCGTGTGCCTCCTCAAACTACCAGCCCTGGCTAATTATTTGATCCCCCTAAAATATAAGCGTTTCTCTGAATCTGGTTTTGGAGTAACAGCTTTTGTAAATCGTCCGGTGCGGGTGTCTAGATTTGCGCTCCACCGTTTAGTGTCCCTGTGCTGGCTGGCTCCCTGTAAAAGCAATTTGCCCCATGCACAGACTAGGTAATGAGCAGATGCTCCTATTGTAAATGATGATGCGGCCGTAATAAAGAGTTGATAAACACAGAATTACTGCTGGGCCATGGGCATGCACACACACAGATGCATTGTTAGAGACAGTGCACACACATATACTGTGTCTTCAGAAAGTATTCATACCTCTTGACTTATTCCACATTTTGTTGTGTTACAGCCTGAATTCAAAATTGATTAAATTTATTTTTTGGGTCACACATCTACACACAATACCCAATAATGACAAAGTGAAAACATATTTTCAAAATGTTGGCACATTTATTGAAAATGAAATACAGAAATATCTCATTTACAAGTATTAACACCCTTTTGCTATTAAACTCCAAATTGAGCTCAGGTGCATCCAATTTCCTTTGATCATCATTGAAATGTCACTACAATTCGATTGGAGTCCACCTGTGGCAAATTCAAGTGTTTGGACATGATTTAGAAAGAAACACACCTGTCTATATAAGGTCCCACAGTTGACAGTGCATGTCAGAGCAGAAACTATACCATGAAGTCTGTAGATCTCCAAGATAGAATTGTGATGAGGCATATTGTCACGCCCTGGCTCTGGGGACTCTAGTATGTTGAGCCAGGGTGTGAGTTTTCATGTGTGTTGTTTCTAGTTGTTGTATATCTATGTTGGCCAGGGTGGCTCCCAATCAGAGACGGCTGTAGCTCGTTGTCTCTGATTGGGAGTCATACTTAGGTAGCCGTTAGGCATTCATTCATGGTGGTTTCTTGTTCCGTGTTGGTTTGTGTATGTAACCAGGGACGTCACGTTTTCGTTCGTGTGATCATTATCTAAATAAATATGTTCGCATTCAACGCTGCGCCTTGGTCCTCCTCTCTCACCGACGATCGTGACAGAAGAAACCACCAAGACTGGACCAAGCAGCGTGTCCAGGAGCCATCGCCAGGGAGATCTCTAGCAGATCTCCTTCGCCTCCTCGACTGGGTCAAGCCGGGTGAGGAAGAGAAGGGCTTGACATGGAAGCAGAAGGGCGAGAGGCTGGCGAGGGACATGGAGACCTGGTCCACGGGTAGGAGAGACGGCCAGAAAATTTTTAGGGGGGGGCTAACGCCGTGGACGACGGGCCAGCAGGAGACCGCGGCAGAGCGGCCCAGCGGGTTGGCAGAGGAGGCCGCCAGGTTACGGGGGCCACTGGTCGAAGAGGGGATGGAAGGTGTAGAGGCACGGCGAGAGGTACTGGGGTGTGTTACCAGTCCGGTCCGGCCCATTCCAGATCCCTGCGTAGGACCAGTGGTGTGTGTCCCCAGTACGGTCCGGCCTGTTCCTGCTCCCCGCACCAGGCCAATGGTGCGCGTCGTCAGCCCGGCTCGGCCCGTTCCTGCTCCCCGCACCAAGTCAGTGGTGCGCTTCGTCAGCCCGGCTCGGCCCGTTCCTGCTCCCCGCACCAAGTCAGTGGTGCGCTTCGTCAGCCCGGCTCGGCCCGTTCCTGCTCCCCGCACCAAGTCAGTGGTGCGCTTCGTCAGCCCGGCTCGGCCCGTTCCTGCTCCCCGCACCAAGTCAGTGGTGCGCTTTGTCAGCCCGGCTCGGCCCGTTCCTGCTCCCCGCACCAAGTCAGTGGTGCGCTTCGTCAGCCCGGCTCGGCCCGTTCCTGCTCCCCGCACCAAGTCAGTGGTGCGCTTCGTCAGCCCGGCTCGGCCCGTTCCTGCTCCCCGCACCAAGTCAGTGGTGCGCTTTGTCAGCCCGGCTCGGCCCGTTCCTGCTCCCCGCACCAAGTCAGTGGTGCGTTTCGTCAGCCCGGTTCGGCCCGCTCCTGCTCCCCGCACCAAGTCAGGGGTGCGTTTCGTCAGCCCGGCTCGGCCCGTTCCTGCTCCCCACACCAAGCCAGTGGTGTGCGTCGTCAGTCCGGCACAGCCCGTGCCTGTTCCACTGGTGCCTGGTTCAGCACGGGTCAGCTGCTTCACGCCGGAGCTAGAACAATCCGCTCCACCAGTATGCAGTCCAGCTCCGGTCAGCAGGGCCAGACCGGACCAGGGGTACTTTGGGGGGTTAGAGAGCGAGTGGGGATCATGCCCGGAGCCGGATCCGCCGCCAAGGCGGAGTGCCCACCCGGTCCCTCCCCTGTGGTATTTGGTTGGCGCGGTCGGAGTCCGCGCCTTTAGGGGGGTGTACTGTCACGCCCTGGCTCTGGGGACTCTAGTTTGTTGAGCCAGGGTGTGAGTTTTCATGTGTGTTGTTTCTAGTTGTTGTATATCTATGTTGGCCAGGGTGGCTCCCAATCAGAGACGGCTGTAGCTCGTTGTCTCTGATTGGGAGTCATACTTAGGTAGCCGTTAGGCATTCATTCATGGTGGTTTCTTGTTCCGTGTTGGTTTGTGTATGTAACCAGGGACGTCACGTTTTCGTTCGTGTGATCATTATCTAAATAAATATGTTCGCATTCAACGCTGCGCCTTGGTCCTCCTCTCTCACCGACGATCGTGACACATATACAGTGGGGGAAAAAAGTATTTAGTCAGCCACCAATTGTGCAAGTTCTCCCACTTAAAAAGATGAGAGAGGCCTGTAATTTTCATCATAGGTACACGTCAACTATGACTGACAAAATGAGAAAAAAAAATCCAGAAAATCACATTGTAGGATTTTTTATGAATTTATTTGCAAATTATGGTGGAAAATAAGTATTTGGTCAATAACAAAAGTTTCTCAATACTTTGTTATATACCCTTTGTTGGCAATGACACAGGTCAAACGTTTTCTGTAAGTCTTCACACACTGTTGCTGGTATTTTGGCCCATTCCTCCATGCAGATCTCCTCTAGAGCAGTGATGTTTTGGGGCTGTTGCTGGGCAACACAGACTTTCAACTCCCCAAAGATTTTCTATGGGGTTGAGATCTGGAGACTGGCTAGGCCACTCCAGGACCTTGAAATGCTTCTTACGAAGCCACTCCTTCGTTGCCCGGGCGGTGTGTTTGGGATCATTGTCATGCTGAAAGACCCAGCCACGTTTCATCTTCAATGCCCTTGCTGATGAAAGGAGGTTTTCACTCAAAATCTCATGATACATGGCCCCATTCATTCTTTCCTTTACACGGATCAGTCGTCCTGGTCCCTTTGCAGAAAAACAGCCCCAAAGCATGATGTTTCCACCCCCATGCTTCACAGTAGGTATGGTGTTCTTTGGATGCAACTCAGCATTCTTTGTCCTCCAAACACGACGAGTTGAGTTTTTACCAAAAAGTTATATTTTGGTTTCATCTGACCATATGACATTCTCCCAATCCTCTTCTGGATCATCCAAATGCACTCTAGCAAACTTCAGACGGGCCTGGACATGTACTGGCTTAAGCAGGGGGACACGTCTCGCACTGCAGGATTTGAGTCCCTGGCGGCGTAGTGTGTTACTGATGGTAGGCTTTGTTACTTTGGTCCCAGCTCTCTGCAGGTCATTCACTAGGTCCCCTCGTGTGGTTCTGGGATTTTTGCTCACCGTTCTTGTGATCATTTTGACCCCACGGGGTGAGATCTTGCGTGGAGCCCCAGATCGAGGGAGATTATCAGTGGTCTTGTTTTTTTGTTTGTTTTTGTATGTCTTCCATTTCCTAATAATTGCTCCCACAGTTGATTTCTTCAAACCAAGCTGCTTACCTATTGCAGATTCAGTCTTCCCAGCCTGGTGCAGGTCTACAATTTTGTTTCTGGTGTCCTTTGACAGCTCTTTGGTCTTGGCCATAGTGGAGTTTGGAGTGTGACTGTTTGAGGTTGTGGACAGGTGTCTTTTATACTGATAACAAGTTCAAACAGGTGCCATTAATACAGGTAACGAGTGGAGGACAGATGAGCCTCTTAAAGAAGAAGTTACAGGTCTGTGAGAGACATAAATCTTGCTTGTTTGTAGGTGACCAAATACTTATTTTCCACCATAATTTGCAAATAAATTCATTAAAAATCCTACAATGTGATTTTCTGGATTATTTTTCCTCAATTTGTCTGTCATAGTTGACGTGTACCTATGATGAAAATTACAGGCCTCTCTCATCTTTTTAAGTGGAAGAACTTGCACAATTGGTGGCTGACTAAATACTTTTTTCCCCTACTGTATCTGTGGAATTGTATAAAACAATTTCTAGTGTTGAAAGTTTCCAAGAGAACAGTGGTCTCCATCATATGGAACTACCCAGACTCTGCCTAGAGCTGGCCGTCCGACCAAACTGAGCACCCAGGCAAGGGAGATGACCTAGAACCCAATGACCACTCTGACATAACTACAGAGTTCATTGGCTGAGATGGGACAACCTGCCAGAATGACAACAGTCTCCTGCCAGCACTTCAACATTCTGGGTTTTATGGGAGAGTAGCCAGACGGAAGCCACTCTTGAGAAAAAGGCACGTGACATCACACCTGGACTTTGCAGAAAGGCACGTGAAAGACTGAGAGCATAAGGCAAAATATTTTGTGGTATGATGAAACATAAATTGAACTCTTTGGCCTGAATGCAAAGCGCTATGTCTGGAGAAAACTAGGCACTGCTCATCTCCTGTCTTAACACCATCCCTACCGTGAAGCGTGGTGGTGGCAGCATCATGCTATGGGGACGCTCTTCAGTGGCCTGGACTGGGAGACTGGGTAGGATAGAGGGAACAATGAATGGAGCCAAATACAGAGAAATCCTTGATGAGAAGACTGGGGGCGAAGATTTACATTTCAACAGGACAATGACCCCAAGCATACAGCCAAAGCAATGCTGGAATGGATTCAGAACTAGAAGTGCAATTCCTTGAGTGGCCAAGCCCAGACGTGAATTTAATTGGAAATTGAACTTGAGAAAATCTGCTAGGAAGAATGGGAAAAAATCCCTAAATCCAGATGTGCAAAGGTAATACAACCAAGACGACTCAAAGGTATTGTGTGTAGATGAGTATTTAAAAAAATAATCTATTTTGAAATGAGTCTGTAACACAAAAAAAGTGGAATAAGTCAAACGGTATGAATACTTTCTGAAGGCACTGTACATGTACACATCACAGCAAATTCGCCAGTGTTACCTAGTGTTGAGTCCTCAGTGTAACATTTTGAGTGTTGATTCAGGTGTAAATTAACTCTGTAAGTGTTAAATTAACACTCATTGGTGTTAATAACCATTGTTAAACCAAAACCACATCCGTCATTATGTCACGCCCTGACCTATAGAACTCTTGTTTGTTGAGTCAGGGTGTGGACATTCTATGTTAGACATTCTATGTTTAAGTTCTAGTTTTTCTATTTCTATGTCTGGCCGGGTATGATTCCCAATCAGAGGCAGCTGTCGCTCATTGTCTCTGATTGGGGATCATACTTAGGTAGCCCAGTGCCTACTGTGTATTGTGGGATCTTGTTCCTGTTAGGCTGATATGTGTATAGCCCTTTGGACTTCACGTTACGTTGTTTCTTGTTTTGTTGAATGTTTATTTAGTTAATAAACATGTACGCTTTTCACGCTGCACCTTGGTCCGACCCGTCTCTCAACGTTCATGACACATTATCATATTTCTCAGCATCCTCTATTGCAGGTAGATTTTTTAAAATGTTTAGAATTGTTTTTTTATTTAAAGAAATTTGGGGGGGTAGATCAACTTTAATATTGCATGTAGATTGTAACTTCCATCAATGTAATTGTCTGCATCACTTCCAATCCCCCATATGTTTTTTTTCTCTCGCAAATATATATATACATACATACATATAAATACATGCATATATACATTCCCTTTATTACTTTCTAACCCCACCACCCCTTCCCTAATTGAAGTAAACTAGTGAACAACAACGCATAGGCCTCTACTTCCAGCTTATACATACTAAATTATATACATTTTATGGACACAATCAATGTTACAATAATTGTATTTATTTTTACTCCTGAACTTCCTCTACCCTCAACCTCTCCGATCATTTTCATAATGTCCATCCGGTTTGTTTCTATATGCCATATCTTTCTAACTGTGCTCTTTCCCAAAAGCTCTCAACCTATAACCTATATACTTATTATGGACACAGTATGCTTTACATTAGTTATCTTGTTGTTATTAGAGTTGGAACAGCGCCGGAGAAGATGGCTGCCGTTTTACAGCCCTCTAACCAATTGTACTATTATGTGTGTTTTTCCGCGTTATTTGTAATTTATTTTGTACATAATGTTTCTGCCATCGTCTCTTATAACCAAAAAGAGCTTCTGGATATCAGGACAGCGATTACTCACCTCGTATTGGACGAATATTTTTTCTTCAACGAGGCGGCCGCGAAGGATATCATACAGACACCCGACAAGGCCCAAATCCCCGTCATTCGCGTGAGGAAGAGACGGAGATATCGCGGACGAAGATCGGGGTGCCTTGTAAGGATCCGACGGCGAGCGAGTAAACTGCCTCTTCCATCAATCCTATTAGCCAACGTTCAATCTTTTGAAAATGAAGTGGACAATTTAAGATTACGGTTATCCTACCAATGGGACATTAAAAACTGTAATATCTTATGTTTCACGGAGTCGTGGCTGAACGACAACAATGATAACATTCAGCTAGCGGGCTATACGCTACATCGGCAGGACAGAACGGCCGACTCCGGTAAGACAAGGGGTGGCGGTCTGTGTATATTTGTAAACAACAGCTGGTGCACAAAATCAAATACTAAGGAAGTCTCGAGGTTTTGCTCGCCTGAGGTAGAGTATCTTATGATAAGCTGTAGACCACACTATTTACCAAGAGAGTTTTCATCTATATTTTTCATAGCTGTCTATTTACCACCACAAACCAATGCTGGCATTAAGATTGCACTGAATGAGTTGTACAAGGCCATTAATCAACAGGAAAACGCTCATCCAGATGCAGCGCTCCTAGTGGCCGGGGACTTTAATGCAGGGAAACTTAAATCCGTTCTACCTAATTTCTACCAGCATGTTAAATGTGCAACCAGAGGGAAAAAAACTCTAGACCACCTTTACTCCACACACAGAGACGCATACAAAGCTCTCCCTCGCCCTCCATTTGGCAAATCTGACCATAACTCTATCCTCCTGATTCCTGCTTATAAGCAAAAACTAAAGCAGGAAGCACCAGTGACTCGGTTAATAAAAAAGTGGTCAGATGACGCAGATGCTAAGCTACAGGACTGTTTTGCTAGCACAGACTGGAACATGTTCCGGGATTCTTCAGACAGCATTGAGGAGTACACCACATCAGTCACTGGCTTCATCAATAAGTGCATCGATGATGTCGTCCCCACAGTGACCGTACGTACATACCCCAACCAGAAGCCATGGATTACAGGAAACATCCGCACTGAGCTAAAGGGTAGAGCTGCCGCTTTCAAGGAACGGGACTCTAACCCGGACGCTTATAAGAAATCCCGCTATGACCTCCGACGAACCATCAAACAGGCAAAGAGTCAATACAGGTCTAAGATTGAATCATACTACACTGGCTCTGATGCTCGTCGGATGTGGCAGGGCTTGAAAACTATTACAGACTACAAAGGGAAGCACAGCCGCGAGCTGCCCAGTGACACAAGCCTACCAGACGAGCTAAACCACTTCTATGCTTGCTTCGAGGCAAGCAACACTGAAGCATGCATGAGAGCACCAGCTGTTCCGGATGACTATGTGATCACGCTCTCCGTAGCCGATGTGAGTAAGACTTTTAAGCAGGTCAACATTCACAAGGCCGCAGGGCCAGACGGATTACCAGGACGTGTACTCCGAGCATGTGCTGACCAACTGGCAAGTGTCTTCACTGACATTTTCAACATGTCCCTGACTGAGTCTGTAATACCAACATGTTTCAAGCAGACCACCATAGTCCCCGTGCCCAAGGACTCTAAGATAACCTGCCTAAATGACTACCGACCCGTAGCACTGACGTCTGTAGCCATGAAGTGCTTTGAAAGGCTGGTCATGGCTCACATCAACAGCATTATCCCAGAAACCCTAGACCCACTCCAATTTGCATACCGCCCCAACAGATCCACAGATGATGCAATCTCTATCGCACTCCACACTGCCCTTTCCCACCTGGACAAGAGGAACACCTACGTGAGAATGCTATTCATTGACTACAGCTCAGCATTCAACACCATAGTGCCCTCTAAGCTCATCACTAATCTAAGGATCCTGGGACTAAACACCTCCCTCTGCAACTGGATCCTGGACTTCCTGACGGGCCGCCCCCAGGTGGTAAGGGTAGGTAACAACACATCTGCCACACTGATCCTCAACACGGGGGCCCCTCAGGGGTGCGTGCTCAGTCCCCTCCTGTACTCTCTGTTCACCCATGACTGCATGGCCAGGCACGACTCCAACACCATCATTAAGTTTGCCGACGACACAACAGTGGTAGGCCTGATCACCGACAACGATGAGACAGCCTATAGGGAGGAGGTCAGAGACCTGGCCGTGTGGTGCCAGGACAACAACCTCTCCCTCAACGTGACCAAGACAAAGGAGATGATTGTGGACTACAGGAAAAAAAATAGGACTGAGCACGCCCCCATTCTCATCGACGGGGCTGTAGTGGAACAGGTTGAGAGCTTCAAGTTCCTTGGTGTCCACATCACCAACGAACTATCATGGTCCAAACACACCAAGACAGTCGTGAAGAGGGCACGACAAAGCCTATTCCCCCTCAGGAGACTAAAAAGATTTGGCATGGGTCCTCAGATCCTCAAAAAATTCTACAGCTGCACCATCGAGAGCATCCTGACTGGTTGCATCACCGCCTGGTATGGCAACTGCTTGGCCTCCGACCGCAAGGCACTACAGAGGGTAGTGCGTACGGCCCAGTACATCACTGGGGCAAAGCTTCCTGCCATCCAGGACCTCTATACCAGGCGGTGTCAGAGGAAGGCCCTCAAAATTGTCAAAGACTCCAGCCACCCTAGTCATAGACTGTTCTCTCTGCTACCGCACGGCAAGCGGTACCGGAGTGCCAAGTCTAGGTCCAAAAGACTTCTCAACAGCTTCTACCCCCAAGCCATAAGACTCCTGAACAGCTAATCATGGCTACCCGGACTATTTGCACTGCCCCCCCACCCCATCCTTTTTACGCTGCTGCTACTCTGTTAAGTATTTATGCATAGTCACTTTAACTCTACCCACATGTACATATTACCTCAACTACCTCAACTAGCCGGTGCCCCCGCACATTGACTCTGCAGCGGTACCCCCCTGTATATATAGCCTCCCTACTGTCACTTTATTTTACGTCTGCTCTTTTTTTTCTCAACACTTTTTTTTGTTGTTGTTTTATTCTTACTTTTTTTGTTTAAAATAAATGCACTGTTGGTTAAGGGCTGTAAGTAAGCATTTCACTGTAATGTCTGCACCTGTTGTATTCGGCGCATGTGACCAATACAATTTGATTTGATTTGATTTGATTAGTTGTTGTTATTACTTCCATCCTTCAGCTCCATTCAACACCTCCCATCTATCTCTTAACACCATCCATATTGGATTTCTATTTGCCATATCTTTTTCAACTGTACTGTGATGTTTCACAAAAGTTCTGAACCCTTCTATTCTCATTGTTTCTACAGATTGTAAATTGAAAATATTTTTTTTTGCTAAAAGTATTATTATATTATTGATTGATTGACTATGACTTTTCAGATCACCCAGTAGTGCTATCTGCAGGGTTAGCTCCAGGTAAATATTGCAATCCTTCAGCCATTCCTGGATCTGTGTCCAAAAACAAGCTACAAATGGACAGTACCAAAACAAATGATCTAAGGATTCTGTCTCTTCGCAGCAAAATCTGCAGAGCTTGGAAGATTGTATCCCCCATATAAATAACATTCTATTGGTAGCAAGAATTTTGTATAATAATTTAAATTGAAAAATTCAGTTCATAAACACTATGCCATGGAATCGGTACGTCAATATTTTTTATTTATCACAATTATCTTTAACCAATTATGTTCTTTAATGCAGGGCCGACAAACAAGTTCCTTACCTTCTCCCCTTTCCTATTGACATTTTTGCGGTAATGCTGCAATCAGTTGGTTGTAATTCTGGGTCATTTCCATATGTTTTTGTTAGCTGCGTGTGTGACATAACTCCACCAGTCCTACCTATGATATCATTTACGAAGGTTATACCTTTAAAAAAAAATTCTGATCACAAAATATATTTTTTTAAATAAATTAGTATATTTGAGTTTAACCACAATACTTGTTGCATTATTTGTTCTGTCGTTTCTGGAGGATTAAATTGAAATTGCAACCAACTTTTTATGGCTTGTATTAGAAATAGTGATATTTGGGAGATTATTTTCTTTTCAAATAACTGAAAGTGAGTGGTTGTAATCTGAATATAGGGAAAAAGGCCATTCTTGAACATGGGGTGAGACAATCTTACTAATTTGCTAGAGAACCAGTTCGGATTTAAGTATAGCTTTTGTATGACTGAATCTTTTAGTGATAGGTCTAATGCTTTAATATTTAATAATTTCTGTCCTGTTATATAAATAGGCCCATTTAATTTTGTCTGGCTTGCCGTTCCAAATAAAATGGAATATTTTTTTCTCATATAATTTAAAAAACTGTTCGCTAGGCGTAGGCAAGACCATCAGCACATACAGTTAGGGAAAAAAGTATTTGATCCCCTGCTGATTTTGTACGTTTGCCCACTGACAAAGACATGATCAGTCTATACTTTTAATGGTTGGTTTATTTGAACAGTGAGAGACAGAATAACAACAAAAAAATCCAGAAAAACACATGTCAAAAATGTTATCAATTGATTTGCATTTTAATGAGGGAAATAAGTATTTGACCCCTCTGCAAAACATGATTTAGTACTTGGTGGCAAAACCCTTGTTGGCAATCACAGAGGTCAGACGTTTCTTGTAGTTGGCCACCAGGTTTGCACACATCTCAGGAGGGATTATGTTCCACTCCTCTTTGCAGATCTTCTCCAAGTCATTAAGGTTTCGAGGCTGACGTTTGGCAACTCAAACCTTTAGCTCTCTCCACAGATTTTCTATGGGATTAAGGTCTGGAGACTGGCTAGGCCACTCCAGGACCTTAATGTGCTTCTCTTGAGCCACTCCTTTGTTGCCTTGGCCGTGTGTTTTGGATCATTGTCATGCTGGAATACCCATCCACGTCCCATTTTCAATGCCCTGGCTGAGGGAAGGAGGTTCTCACCCAAGATTTGACGGTACATGGCCCCGTCCATCGTCCCTTTGATGCAGTGAAGTTGTCCTGTCCCCTTAGCAGAAAAACACCCCCAAAGCATAATGTTTCCACCTTCATGTTTGACGGTGGGGATGGTGTTCTTGGGGTCATAGGCAGCATTCCTCCTCCTCCAAACACGGCGAGTTGAGTTGATGCCAAAGAGCTCCATTTTGGTCTCATCTGACCACAACACTTTCACCCAGTTCATCTCTGAATCATTCAGATGTTCATTGGCATACTTAGACGGCCCTGTATATGTGCTATCTTGAGCAGGGGGACATTGCGGGCACTGCAGGATTTCAGTCCTTCACGGCGTAGTGTGTTACCAATTGTTTTCTTGGTGACTATGGTCCCAGCTGCCTTGAGATCATTGACAAGATCCTCCCGTGTAGTTCTGGGCTGATTCCTCACCGTTCTCATGATCATTGCAACTCCACGAGGTGAGAACTTGCATGGAGCCCCAGGCCGAGGGAGATTGACAGTTATTTTGTGTTTCTTCCATTTGCGAATAATCACACCAACTGTTGTCACCTTCTCACCAAGCTGCTTGGCGATGGTCTTGTAGCCCATTCCAGCCTTGTGTAGGTCTACAATCTTGTCCCTGACATCCTTGGAGAGCTCTTTGGTCTTGGCCATGATGGAGAGTTTGGAATCTGATTGATTGATTGCTTCTGTGGACAGGTGTCTTTTATACAGGTAACAAACTGAGATTAGGAGCACTCCCTTTAAGAGTGTGCTCCTAATCTCAGCTCGTTACCTGTATAAAAGACACCTGGGAGCCATAAATCTTTCTGATTGAGAGGGGGTCAAATACAATGTGATTTTCTGGATTTTTGTTTTAGATTCCGTCTCTCACAGTTGAAGTGTACCTATGATAAAAATTACAGACCTCTACATGCTTTGTAAGTAGGAAAACCTGCAAAATCGGCAGTGTATCAAATACTTGTTCTCCCCACTGTACATTTTTCTAAACTAATCCAATCTGTTACTTGGATTTATTGCACCCGTTACTGAAATTGGTTGTTCCAGTTTAGATGGTTTAGGTAGTCTAATATAATAATTAAAATAATTGGTCATTTAGCAGACGCTCTTATCCAGAGCGACTTACAGGAGCAATTAGGGTTAAGTGCCTTGCTCAAGGGCACATCGACAGATTTTTCACCTAGTCGGCTCGGGGATTAGAACCAGCGACCTTTCGGTTACTGGCACAACGCTCTTAACCACTAAGCTACCTGCCGCAATATCTTAGTCTTCCCAACCCGGCAGTCATTCTGAATGCAGGTTGCAGGTGAATAGCAATTCAAAATGTTGTTTCCCCAATCTGGCTGGATTCCAACAGGAATAACACATCACTTTGCAAGCCAGCATAATGTGACTTGCAGGCCTGAAAACATGAGTTTCAGGCCACTGTATTAGGGTAAAACTAGGCCCTCAAAATAAGGCCTTATTAAATACTTGTATTGTGTTGAATAATTTAATTTTAAGGACAACATATTTGCTTAGGATCTCACTTGGTGAAGGCCACAGAAAAAGACTGCAACAATACAGTCATGGGTTGTAACACTACAATTCACCAGAAAGACAAGGCACTCTGGGAAATACACTACCATTCAAAAGTTTGGGGTCACTTAGAAATGTCCTTGTTTTCTATTTTTTGTCCATTAAAATAACATCAAATTGATCAGAAATACAGTGTAGACATTGTTAATGTTGTAAATGGCGATTTTAGATGGAAACACCTGATTTTTAATGGCATATCTACATAGGCGTACAGAGGCCCATTATCAGTAACCATCAGTCCTGTGTTCCAATGGCACGTTGTGTTTGCTAATCCAAGTTGATCATTTTAAAAGGCTAATTGATCATTAGAAAACTATTTTGCAATTATGTTAGCACAACTGAAAACTGTTGTGCTGATTAAAGAAGCAATAAAACTGGCCTTCTTGAGACTAGTTGAGTATCTGGAGCATCAGCAATTGTGGGTTCGATTACAGGCTCAAAATTGCCAGAAACAAATAACTGTCACGATCGTTGACGAACGGGACGGACCAAGGCGCAGCGTGATAAGCATACATGTTTATTAAACGAATAAACACACGACAAAAACAACAAACGTCCAAGGTAGCACACTAACATACCAAAACACGGAACAAGATCCCACCACTAACAGGTGCCAAAAGGCTGCCTAAGTATGGTCCCCAATCAGAGACAACGAGCAACAGCTGCCTCTGATTGGGAACCACACAGGCCAACATAGATCCATACATACTAGATCTAACCATAGACAATAAACATAGCACAACACGACACAGAAAATACAAATACGAGTCCTAGAGTCAGGGCGTGACAATAACTTTCTTCTGAAACTCGTCAGTCTATTCTTGTTCTGAGAAATGAAGGCTATTCCATGCGAGAAATTGCCAAGAAACTGAAGATCTCGTACAACGCTGTGTACTACTCCCTTCATAGAACAGCGCAAACTGGCTCTAACCAGAATAGAAAGAGGAGTGGGAGGCCCCGGTGCACAACTGAGCAAGAGGACAAATACATTAGAGTGTCTAGTTTGAGAAACATGCGCCTCACAGGTCCTCAACTGGCAGCTTCATTAAATAGTACCCATAGGGCTCCTGAGTGGCGCAGTGGTCTAAGGCACTGCATCTCAGTGCTTGAGGCGTCACTACAGACCTCCTGGTTCGATTCCAGGCTGTATCACAACCGGCCGTGATTGGGAGTCCCATAGGGCGGCGCACAATTGGCCCAGCGTCGTCCGGGTTTGGTCGGGGTAGGCCGTCATTGTAAATAAGAATTTGTTCTTAACTGACTTGCCTAGTTAAATAAAGGTTAAAAAAAACCACCATTCTCAACATCAACAGTGAAGCGGCGACTCCAGCTACAATATCCACTCCGGGATGCTGTGCTTCTAGGCAGAGTTGCAAAGAAAAAGCCATATCTCAGACTGCCCAATAAAAAGAAAAGATGAAGATGTGCAATCTGAGAAATGGCTTTTTCTTTGCAACTCTGCCTAGAAGGTCAGCATCCCGGAGTCGCCTCTTCACTGTTGACGTTGAGACTCACGATACATGGCCCCATTCATTCTTTCCTTTACACGGATCAGTCGTCCTGGTCCCTTTGCAGAAAAACAGCACCAAAGCATGATGTTTCCACCCCCATGCTTCACAGTAGGTATGGTGTTCTTTGGATGCAACTCAGCATTCTTTGTCCTCCAAACACGACGAGTTGAGTTTTTACCAAAAAGTTATATTTTGGTTTCATCTGACCATATGACATTCTCCCAATCCTCTTCTGGATCATCCAAATGCACTCTAGCAAACTTCAGACGGGCCTGGACATGTACTGGCTTAAGCAGGGGGACACGTCTTGCACTGCAGGATTTGAGTCCCTGGCGGCGTAGTGTGTTACTGATGGTAGGCTTTGTTACTTTGGTCCCAGCTCTCTGCAGGTCATTCACTAGGTCCCCCCGTGTGGTTCTGGGATTTTTGCTCACCGTTCTTGTGATCATTTTGACCCCACGGGGTGAGATCTTGCGTGGAGCCCCAGATCGAGGGAGATTATCAGTGGTCTTGTATGTCTTCCATTTCCTAATAATTGCTCCCACAGTTGATTTCTTCAAACCAAGCTGCTTACCTATTGCAGATTCAGTCTTCCCAGCCTGGTGCAGGTCTACAATTTTGTTTCTGGTGTCCTTTGACAGCTCTTTGGACTTGGCCATAGTGGAGTTTGGAGTGTGACTGTTTGAGGTTGTGGACAGGTGTCTTTTATACTGATAACAAGTTCAAACAGGTGCCATTAATACAGGTAACGAGTGGAGGACAGAGGAGCCTCTTAAAGAAGAAGTTACAGGTCTGTGAGAGCCAGAAATCTTGCTTGTTTGTAGGTGACCAAATACTTATTTTCCACCATAATTTGCAAATAAATTCATTAAAAATCCTACAATGTGATTTTCTGGATTTTTCTTCCTCAATTTGTCTGTCATAGTTGACATGTACCTATGATGAAAATTACAGGCCTCTCTCATCTTTTTAAGTGGGAGAACTTGCACAATTGGTGTCTGACTAAATACTTTTTTCCCCCACTGTATGTACATGTGGGTAGAGTTAAAGTGACTATGCATAAATAATTAACAGAGTAGCAGCAGCGTAAAAAGATGGGGTGGGGGGGGCAGTGCAAATAGTCCGGGTAGCCATGATTAGCTGTTCAGGAGTCTTATGGCTTGGGGGTAGAAGCTGTTGAGAAGTCTTTTGGACCTAGACTTGGCACTCCGGTACCGCTTGCCATGCGGTAGCAGAGAGAACAGTCTATGACTAGGGTGGCTGGAGTCAATTTTGAGGGCCTTCCTCTGACACCGCCTGGTATAGAGGTCCTGGATGGCAGGAAGCTTGGCCCCAGTGATGTACTGGGCCATACGCTCTACCCTCTGTAGTGCCTTGCGGTCGGAGGCCAAGCATTTGCCATACCAGGCGGTGATGCAACCAGTCAGGATGCTCTCGATGGTGCAGCTGTAGAATTTTTTGAGGATCTGAGGACCCATGCCAAATCTTTTCAGTCTCCTGAGGGGGAATAGGCTTTGTCGTGCCCTCTTCACGACTGTCTTGATGTGTTTGGACCATGATAGTTCGTTGGTGATGTGGACACCAAGGAACTTGAAGCTCTCAACCTGTTCCACTACAGCCCCGTCAATGAGAATGGGGGTGTGCTCAGTCCTCTTTTTTTTCCTGTAGTCCACAATCATCTCCTTTGTCTTGGTCACGTTGAGGGAGAGGTTGTTATCCTGGCACCACATGGCCAGGTCTCTGACCTCCTCCCTATAGGCTGTCTCATCGTTGTCGGTGATCAGGCCTACCACTGTTGTGTCGTCGGCAAACTTAATGATGGTGTTGGAGTCGTGCCTGGCCATGCAGTCAAGGGTGAGCAGGGAGTACAGGAGGGATCTGAGCACGCACCCCTGAGGGGCTCCCGTGTTGAGGATCAGTGTGGCAGATGTGTTGTTACCTACCCTTACCACCTGGGGGCGGCCCGTCAGGAAGTCCAGGATCCAGTTGCAAAGGGAGGTGTTTAGTCCCAGGATCCTTAGCTTAATGATGATCTTTGAGGGCACTATGTTATTGAATGCTGAGCTGTAGTCAATGAATAGCATTCTCACGTTCCTCTTGTCCAGGTGGGAAAGGGCAGTGTGGAGTGCAATAGAGATTGCATCATCTGTGGATCTGTTGGAGCGGTATGCAAATTGGAGTGGGTCTAGGGTTTCTGGGATAATGGTGTTGATGTGAGCCATGACCAGCCTTTCAAAGCACTTCATGGCTACAGACGTCAGTGCTACGGGTCGGTAGTCATTTAGGCAGGTTATCTTAGTGTCCTTGGGCACAGGGACTATGGTGGTCTGCTTGAAACATGTTGATATTACAGACTCAGTCAGGGACATGTTGAAAATGTCAGTGAAGACACTTGCCAGTTGTTCAGCACATGCTCAGAGTACACGTCCTGGTAATCCGTCTGGCCCTGCGGCCTTGTGAATGTTGACCTGCTTAAAAGTCTTACTCACATCGGCTACGGAGAGTGTGATCACATAGTCATCCGGAACAGCTGGTGCTCTCATGCATGCTTCAGTGTTGCTTGCCTCGAAGCGAGCATAGAAGTGGTTTAGCTCGTCTGGTAGGCTTGTGTCACTGGGAAGCTCGCGGCTGTGCTTCCCTTTGTAGTCTGTAATAGTTTTCGAGCCCTGACACATCCGACGAGCGTCAGAGCCGGTGTAGTACAATTCAATCTTAGTCCTGTATTGACTCTTTGCCTGTTTGATGGTTCGTCGGAGGGCATAGCGGGATTTGTTATAAGCGTCCGGGTTAGAGTCCCGCTCCTTGAAAGCGGCAACTCTACCCTTTAGCTCAGTGCGGATGTTTCCTGTAATCCATGGCTTCTGGTTGGGGTATGTACGTACGGTCACTGTGGGGACGACATCATCGATGCACTTATTGATGAAGCCAGTGACTGATGTGGTGTACTCCTCAATGCTATCTGAAGAATCCCGGAACATGTTCCAGTCTGTGCTAGCAAAACAGTCCTGTAGCTTAGCATCTGCGTCATCTGACCACATTTTTATTAACCGAGTCACTGGTGCTTCCTGCTTTAGTTTTTGCTTATAAGCAGGAATCAGGAGGATAGAGTTATGGTCAGATTTGCCAAATGGAGGGCGAGGGAGAGCTTTGTATGCGTCTCTGTGTGTGGAGTAAAGGTGGTCTATAGTTTTTTTTCCTCTGGTTGCACATTTAACATGCTGGTAGAAATTAGGTAGAATGGATTTAAGTTTCCCTGCATTAAAGTCCCCGGCCACTAGGAGCGCTGCCTCTGGATGAGCGTTTTCCTGTTGACTTATGGCCTTATACAGCTCATTCAGTGCAATCTTAATGCCAGCATTGGTTGGTGGTGGTAAATAGACAGCTATGAAAAATATAGATGAAAACTCTCTTGGTAAATAGTGTGGTCTACAGCTTATCATAAGATACTCTACCTCAGGCGAGCAAAACCTCGAGACTTCCTTAGTATTTGATTTTGTGCACCAGCTGTTGTTTACAAATATACACAGACCGCCACCCCTTGTCTTACCGGAGTCAGCCGTTCTATCCTGCTGATGTAGCGTATAGCCCGCTAGCTGTATGTTATCCATGTCGTCGTTCAGCCACGACTCGGTGAAACATAAGATATTACAGTTTTTAATGTCCCGTTGGTAGGATAACCGTAATCTTAGGTCATCCAATTTATTTTCCAATGATAGAAGATTGGCTAATAGGATTGATGGGAGCGGCAGTTTACTCGCTCGCCGTCGGATCCTTACAAGGCACCCCGACCTACGTCCACGATATCACCGTCTCTTCCTCGTGCGAATGACGGGGATTTGGGCCTTGTCGGGTGTCTGTAGGATATCCTTCGCGGCCGCCTCGTTGAAGAAAAATTATTAGTCCAATACGAGGTGAGTAATCGCTGTCCTGATATCCAGAATCTCTTTTTGGTTATAAGAGACGATGGCAGAAACATTATGTACAAAATAAATTACAAATAACGTGGAAAAACACACATAATAGTACAATTGGTTAGAGGGCTGTAAAACGGCAGCCATCTTCTCCGGCGCCTATCATTAGATCTACTTGTTTCTCAAACTAGACACTCTAATGTATTTGTCCTCTTTCTCAGTTGTGCACTAGGGCCTCCCCATCCTCTTTCTATTCTTGTTAGAGCCAGTTTACGCCGTTCTGTGAAGAGAGTAGTACACAGCGTTGTACGAGATCTTCAGTTTCTTGGCAATTTCTCGCATGGAATAGCCTTCATTTCTCAGAACAAGAATAGACTGACAAGTTTCAGAAGAAAGTTATTTGTTTCTGGCCATTTTGATCCTGTAATCGAACATCACAATTGCTGATGCTCCAGATACTCAACTAGTGTCAAGAAGGCCAGTTTTATTGCTTCTATAATCAGCACAACAGTTTTCAGCTTTCATTGCAAAAGGGTTTTCTAATGATCAATTAGCCTTTTAAAATGATAAACTTGGATTAGCAAACAACGTGCCATTGGAACACAGGACTGATGTTTGCTCATAATGGGCCGCTGTACGCCTATGTAGATATGCCATTAAAAATCAGCCGTTTCCAGCTACAATAGCCATTTACAACATTAACAATGTCTACACTGTATGTCTGATCAATTTGATGTTATTTTAATGGACAAAAAAATTGCATTTCTTTCGAAAACAAGGACATTTCTAAGTGACCCAAACTTTTGAACGGTAGTGTATCTAAATAGGGCTTTACACTAAGCAGTGTGTTAGTTTAACACTGAAAAGTGTGGACCCGTATAGACACTGAACCACATATACAAACTCTCAAATGTTTTGTTCTTACACACCACTTATAAAATAATGGCATTACTACAGCCAAGCAGCACCCCTCCTCCTCTTCATCCTTCTCTCCTTTCCCTCGGCAGAGAGGCTGTGTTGTTGGTACACCCAGGGCTTGTATTTGCCATGACCCCCTGACTCATAGTGTGGGGTGTGTGTGCATGTCCTCAGGACGTTAGTCAAAGGGTGAGAAGTGGGCTCTTTGAAGCATCTATTCACCATGTTGTGGGTATTTCACATCTCCCATTCCTCCAAATGTTTGATGTTGTTGGACATTTTGTTTAAAACATGCTCCTCTTTGGAGAACACACACCCCACAAACACAGACACATGCACCCCCCCCCCCCCCCCCCCCACACACACACACACACACTTAAACATCTCCCTTAGCGAGGCTGCAGTGCTGTGGAGCTCTCTCTGTGCTCTGGGGCAGTAGTATCTCTTTCATGTCTCCATGCTTGGATCTCATGGCCTGGACTCCCAGCTGAGGCTGCTGTGCATGTGTGGAGCTAAGTGCTGGCTAATTTCCCCTCGGATAGCCCCAGCCACAGTACCGACCCCCCCATCTCCCTGTCTCTCCCCGTCCGGGAGTCTCTCTCTCTGGGCTCAGTTCCACAGTCGGGGGGCTAGGTGGGCCGAGGCGGGGCTGGGACACCCTGCAACCAGTCAGCACTTTGCCATCTGCATTTATGCATGTATCTGTGTGTTTTATATGTATTTATGCATACGGGTGCGAATAACGGCATCCCTTGCTTGTTTTTTCAATAAAATGCATATAAGCTTACTGCATCTAGACCCATATGTCTATATTTGGACATTTAGTCGTATTATTCTCTTCTAATCTAGGTCTATTTGTATTGGTTGACTTGTTTTGGAGATATCAAACAGATATTGAAGAAAGGTAGGTGCTGTTTGAGGATGAAAGAGAGAAAAGGAGAAAAAGAGAATGGTGAATATGTTTTTGTTGTTGCTTCAGTTTTGGAGTTCAATATAAACCCAAAATGGGACCAGATTCATACACAAACAACAAAATGGTGGTCTTTCATCAATGTTTATTTTGTTGTGAAAAGAAGAAAGAGATGGGACATATGTCTAAGTCTACGCTCACAGCTTCTAGATAGAAAAGCATTAACTATAATTAGGAAATAAATCTACAATGATGAAGATGTATATTTTTTATTTAACCTTTATTTATTCAGGTTAGGCTCATTGATATAAAATATATTTTTCAAGCTAGAATTTGAAATCTTGATAATCACTATCATATTGATAGAGAAGGAGTCACATTTCTGTCTGTGAAATCAGATGTAAACAGAGCACTTGTGTTCTGTTCTTGGCAGGGCCTAGTGTTACTCAGGGATGGGTTAAAGTGTGTTGGTAGCGTGTGTCAAGATCACACAGCTGAGTAAAAACAAGCAGACCAAGTAAAGTAACCCCCCCCCCCCCCCTCCGCTCACACACACACACACACACACCAAGGGTCCATTAGATGTCTGGCCAGCTGACAGTGAATGGGGCTCCCTCCCTCTCTGTTCCTCTCCCAGTGTAGCCAATCACCAGGCCAAGTTTAATGCAATTAAGGATGTCATCAGTAGAGCTTTGTGATTGGGTTGGTAGAATATAGTGAGGGAGAGCACAGAGAGACACTTCGATATACAGAGACAGTAATTAGCACATGCTGGTCATTAGCAAACACACACACACACACACACAAACTCACAGATTAGGCAGTTTGCCATCAGAGTGAGGCTTGCGGGCCGAGTCTGGTTTCTAATGAGGAGGACCCTCACATCAACCACAAATAAAAACACACATCTCTCTCTCTCACACACACACACACACACCTAGCGTCCAGTCACCTCATATAACTTCCATTACACAGTCTGAGAATATGTGTGTAGATTTATTAAAATGGCTTTTAAACACGGGCCATCTCTTTGAGGGTCTTGTGAATGGGTCCTGCTGTGAGGGCTTTAATGAAGGATAAGAGCCCTCCAAAACAGCCAGGAAGCCCACACGGCCCCCGCAGCACACCCAGCACCCCCAAATAATCCCTACCACTTTTAGTGGCAGCCATTTGCCGTTCATTAAAATCGAAATGGTGTTTTCTTCCGGGGCAAATAGCAAAGCTATTCCAGTCACAGCTTGTCGAGGGCCGAGGCCCCACTGCTAATGTATGGGGCTGGTGAGCTAGGGTGGTGGTTAGCTAATGTGGCTAACAGGATTTGATGGACCACGGGCCATCATAGGTGAGGTGTGTTGTGTGTGTGTGAGTGTTTGAGTGTGTGTCTGTGTCTCTTTGTCTGTGTGTGAGTGTGTGTGTTGCAGGTGGTAGAGAGGAGGTGGTAATTAACAGTGACATCTCAGAAGCAGGGTGTAATCACTTGCACTCCCCTCTCTCTCTATCTCTCTATCTCTCTTTTTTCCATCTCTCCCTCTCTCGTCCTCCTGTTATAACAATGATTATAAAAAAAGACAGAGAGGATGCAGTATTTGAAAACCCCTCTTGAAAGCCCTTTTCAAATTCCAAAACTAAAAACTTTCCTGAGGTCTGTTGAGATGTTTTGCTGCTATCTTGTTGTTGACGACCATCAGTTACTGGTTGGGATTGGCACAAATATATGAATGATGTTTTGGATCTGTAGCATGTACAGACCCATCGTTGTAGTGTCTTAAAAGAGGTCTGGGTACATTTCCTAACATTCATCCGTTATTTTTCAAAAAATGATTTGGGATACAGACTTCAAAGGTATGCCAAACATCCTTTCCCCAAAGGACCTTTCTATGGATTACATTTCAGGAAGATCCAAAACATCATACATATCTTTGGGCCAATCTCGTATGGAATCCCCTATTATTTTGACCTGAAGTTGCCCTTTCTGTGTCATTTGGTTTCCATGGTCCCTGCTACTCTCCTATGTTTGATCCCTGGTGTCAGTACTGGTGTCATGGTTTCCCTCCCATGACCTACCAAGGCTATAGTTCTACTCACTGGCCAGCAGAAGGCACAGTTGTAGCACACACCGCTCTGCCTTGTCATACCCTGCCCCCATCCCACAGGAACACACACTCTACCCCCTTAACCCTTATTCTCCACAGCCCAAGCCTTTCAGGCTGTAATACTATATCCCTAGGCATGCTTAGAACTCCTAAAATGTGTGTGTGTGTGTTTGTGTCAGCAGACATGTGTATGTCTGGCAATGGTCTGGGGGGTGAGGTGAGTGTGTCTGGTCCTGCCAATGCTTTCTCTTTAACAGGGCTCTGAAAACACTCACAGGTCCAGGTCCAGACACACAGACAGAGAACCAGGCAGGCCCAAATGTGTGCATGGGCACCCGGCCAGCACCGTGTGTGCGTGCATGTGTGTGTATGTGTGTGTTGGGGGTGGGGATATCTGCTCTTAAAAAAAGGGGTTGGAAATGAACGCTCCAGGATAATGGAAGGTAGAGGGGTAAAGAAAGGAGGAGAGAGAGAGCGGAGAAAGAGGAGGAGGAAAACCTACGTGATTTTTAAGAGGTGAAAATAGAAGGGTTAAGAATGAGAGAGGTCAGAGATAAAATTTGTAGAGAAAAGTTCAGATGAAAGTACCAAGGGAGGTAGAGAAGGAAGGTGAAAGTTACTGAGTAATAGAATTAGAGCAGGGAAGCGAAAGGAGAGGCTGATAGAGAGACATACAGGGTAAAAGAGAGAGAGAGAGAGAGACAGAGCATCCACATTCCCACCTGTCTAAACGTAGGTGAACTCCAGTAATGGGAGACAGATGTGGTCCATTGGAAGGCCTGCTTATCTCTTATCTCCATTGGAAACCGCATTTGAATTAAATACTGCTCGCTCACGTCACTTATTTATTTTAATTCTATCTCTGTTTCTCTCGTATAGAAAGCAATATCCTGTCACCTGATCTTGATGACTTCCTGTCCCGTTTTGAAATCAGGAAGTACAGTTGAGGAATGAAGCAGGTAAGAGGTGAGCTTTCTGACAGTACACCCACTTGGTGCTATCCTCACACAAACTGATGTCACATAACTTTTTACCCAACTCTTCATCTGGATAAGTTCTCATTGTAATTTGATCGCGACTTGAGACATTTGACTGATGTGATCAGACAATCTTATGAATAAAAAACAAATTGGAGGCGAAAATGTTATCTTAAAATTTTATATGATATTTATTTGATATGGAAATGTTTATACATATGCATTGTTGGTTATTAATTATTCATTATTCTGTCTTGTTTTTCACTTGTCCTGATTTACATTATGCATTCTTTTTTTCGGCAGTCAGATCTTTGAAAAATAAGAAGAAAGGTAGGATCAGATGGTGTCTCTCTCCAACTACAAACAACAGGAGAACTTCATTATGAGGATGAGTAGCACAGAGAGAGACAGAGAGAGAGGGAGGGAGGAAGGAGGAGATATTGTTTCATTTTTCTCATAAGACACAAACACACCGTCTCCACATCTTACACTCCTGTGACCACACATACAGTACCATATACTTCTTCTGCCCCACACGTATCTTACCAAACACACAACACCACAACGTTATCTTATACCATTACCACACATCTTATCATATGCACAATACCATACACTTCCACATAGATAAAACCCATTTATTTTCTCAGCTCAATGCCATATTCAACCCTGAATAAAATGCATTGTATTTCATTGTTTTCTTGGTCAGAGCTACTATGTGGGTGTTGTTTTGACTGGACAGTCCTTTCTGATGGTGGCGTAACAAGGGGGATGTGTCGGGGCCCCTGGGGTATTGTTTTCTGCATCAGGACCTATTTATGTGTGTGTATGTGTGTGTGTATGATGTTCCGTATGTGTGTGTGTGCTGTTCTGACAGTACTGTAATCTGTGTGCAGGTCATCATTCTTAATGCAGCCCGTGTCATCAGTTCCCGTGACAACAGGAGAAATGATGTGGAGGATACATATGAAAGAGGGGGCTATGCATAAACATTGGGATGGAGGAGGGGTGTGAGGGCACTGAGGGGATGGATGGGAGAGGGAGGGAGATGAAGAGGGTATTGCTCAGCCTCCTTCACACCTGCTTATTATTCATGAGCTCCATCTAGGGATGTGTTACAGGCCACTCCCCCTAGTGTATGTGTGTGTGTCAGGGCTGTAAGTGATGGATTGCGACAACGTCAAGGGATGGTAGATCAGGATTAAGATGAAACAGGGCCTCACGCCACACACCGCCAGGCTTGGATACATTCGGCCACACATACACATTCATCCGAGACACACACCACCACCACAAGAAAAACATCAATATAAAGTCACTTCTATCCACTCAAACCAATGAAAACACCTAAACCAACAACTTCAAATCAGTGTGTTTTAATAAGCTTTTCAATAGCATATCCATGGTGAAAATAAGTCAAATTAATCATAACTCCCCATTTCTTATGAATTTGAAACCTCTTGAGACAGTGGTGCCTGCTATTATTAATCATAGAATCACAATACCAAACTGTATGTGGCTAGAAACACCTTCGACAGTCACAATCTGTAACCACACCAACATAAAAAATGACTAAGAAATACTTACATGTATATTTTTCTGTATGACATCAGTAATATGACCTGACCCAAACCCATCTAAGTAACCAGAAACGTAAGAACCTAGCTAATATTTTCATAGTCATGTTATGCTTATAAGTCATCACACGTACGCTTGTGGTGTTTGCACTAGACATACATTTATAGTGTAACAAGCATACTGAGTTACAGTTCCCTCCCTATGGCTTCACCCCCTGCGTGGGTTTGCAGGTAAGGGAAATGTAGATGCTGGCCCTTTAATTCATCAAACACTGAAAAGGAAAAAAAAAGCAGCCGGTATCTCCACACTGCATTCCAATGGGAGATGTTTTCAATTCACTCATTATAGAAGGGTCACTCCGGGTCAAGTTCAATGCCATGGAAAAGAGAAGCTATGCAGAGAGGAGAGCCACCCACCCACAGAGCACGGCACTGGGAGAATTACCACCAACTACGGAGACCTGCGTTTTGGCCAAATGCACCAAAATTCCCCCCCTTCTGCTATTTACAATTCTCTCTAAAAAAGAATGTGAAGGGGTGGAAAAGGAGGAGAAAAAAAGCAAACAGATATTGTAGATTGGGTGAGGGAGGTGGAAGGTGAGAGGAACCACAACAGAGTAAACATGATCTGGGAGAGCGTGTGGTTGTAATGATGTTATTAGTATGCATCACACCCAGTCCCAACGCAAGGATGGAAGAACGGGCCTCCCCCTCTCCCTTTTTCTCCCTCTCGCTCCCTACATCTTTCCCCTCTCGCTCTCTCTCCCCCCCCCCCCCCCCCCCCCCCTCTCTTTTCCTTGACGCTCCCTTTCTCTATCTTTTTCTCCCACTCCCCCTCTCTATCAGTGTGTTTCTCTTCATAATGACTTTAGACTCTATTCAGAGCAAGGGGACAGGTGGAGCTGTGGGGACCAAAGGGCCGGGGGATTGGGAGATAATGCACATGGGCAAATGGAACATGACCGCCGTGTCCGGCGTCACCGCGGAACCATTGTCTGAGCCGAGGAGGGACGGCATCGGCCAGGAAGACAACAAAGCAGCCCCAGCACAATGGAGCATGCATACGAAGAAGGCTGCCACAGACCTCTACAGCTGGCCCAGAGAAAGAAAGAGAGAGAAAGAGGAAGAGGAAGAATGAGAGAAAGAGAGAGAGTAAATACATGGAATTGGTCACTGCTATTCAACCTCCCATTACCCATACCTCTGCATTTGGACCCTGAGCTACATATTCACACAGACAGGGGGATTGTAGCGGTTTGTGTGTGTGTTTGTCTGTGTGCGTGTGTGTGTGTGCGTGTGTGTGCGTGTGTGTGTGGGTACATGCATGCCTATGTGCGTGCGTCTGTTTTAGGGGGAGAGGTTAAGGTTGGTTTGCATATGCGTGAGAGATTATTCCTTCACTCCTCCCTCACTCCCCCTCCCTTTCTCCCCTGCTCCCTCTCTCCCGCATAGCCATCTTGTGGGTCACCAGTGTGTAAACTGAACCCAGCAGCACATTGATAAGCTGGAGGCTGGAGGTAGAGAACTGTATTACCCTCAAGCTGTATACACCACCATACCCAATCTGGATTTACAGAGGGGCTAGCCCCATTACACACACACACACACACACACACACACACACACACACACACACACACACACACACACACGCACACACACACACACACACACACACACACACACACACACACACACACACACACACACACACACATACACACACACACACACACACACACACATACACACACACACACACACACACACACACACTCACACACACACACACACACACACACACACATGTCCTTGTAAACCATTAATTTAAGAGTACAGATGTCAATGTCAATGCATTGTTGAAGGCTAAGGACTCCGACTGACTTGTGCTCTTACTGTATGTTATTGTCAGACTTTTGATTGCACTTATGAAACTTATTTTTGAGGATGTCATCTGAAAAGGAAACTCATCCAGTAATTCCTTCTTCCATAGGTTGAATGGTGTGGTCCACGGTCACTCTCTTCTCATTGTTCCTGGGTGGCTGGAATGTCCTGTGGTCCAGTGGCCAGAGATGTGTGTCTGTGGTGTGGGTGGTAATGACAGGTCAGCTCCCGCTGGACAACCTGAACCACACGCGGTCAGACCCAGTGGTCAGCCAGAGGTCAAACAAAGAATTTACTGACCGACCATCAGTGGTTTTTCAACATTGTTCTTGTGGTGAGGCAGTTGAACCTCACATTCAAGGGAATTTGGGACAGCTTCCAACATATATATCATGAAGGAGATTTTCCCGACAGCCATTATTACAGCTTTCATTCAAACATAACAAGCTATATGAAAAACTTCACCAGACCTCCGGCAAAATCCAACAGTGACTATGTGCTGGTAGAGTACGAGAGACAAGTCTTCAGTTTAGTGATGTCCAGGTTTTTTAGAGTTTCTGTACATTATAAAATGCTGTAGCCATGGAGTGTTTTATCAATAGTTCTTATTTCTAACAAGCTACCACTGTTCCTTAGGGACGCGGTCCTGCTCTCGTTCAGTCAAGCTGGTCATCTTCCCTGCATACTCCCCCACCACCCACACTCCTAGACAGGAAAAACACAGTTAATTAAAATGCCTTAACTTGTAAGATAATTATGAGTCTCTTTGTCAGTTCAGCTTTTTTCACCCTCAATTTCATAGAACAATAGAAGCCCAGTAAAATGTAATTTGCTCTTTGTTAAGATTGGATTCCTCTTTTTCATCTAAGTTGAAACGTTAAGATAATCAATGTAACCCAGTCTTTCCTTTCTCTTCTGCACTCTTCCTCTCCTCTCAAGCTTTGACAGTGTAACCATGGAAATGGGACTTTGGGATGAAAAGAAGCCATAATTTTGCGGCAGGATTAATTCGGAGACATGAGCGATGCCATATGAAATCGCTGTCAAAACCTCGCTGATTCTTTTTATTGCTAGCAGATCCACAGAAATCTGTTCCCCACTGCATGTGATTTGACAGTCCAGTAGTTTTGGACTTAGTTCCCCCCTGCTACCTCTGACATGTTGACATTAAGTGGTTGTCTTGACAGACGTTACCCATATTTCAATCACCATTAAGCGGATATATTGGACAGCATTTTGGGGGTAAAAGCTGAAGTGACACATTGATACAATGCCGGACAAGTGTAATTTCAGATGAGACTGAATGGCAACTTCGGTGGAAATATTTAGAGGCACAAAAAGCAACGATCGACCACTACCATGTGTGGCCTTGTATTTTAGACTCTTCAAGTCAAGTGTGGCATTGATAATTGTAGTGCAAGTGATTGATGCGATTATTTATGGGTACAATAGTCTATGTATTACCTATAGTATACATATAGGAATCTTTAAATCTCTGCGGTAAGTTGATGCATGTCTGCAGGCCCGGGCCTTTCCCTCGGTACTCTTCTCCAGCTTTATCCATCTGCATTCAACAGGCATCACCAGACAGGCACCAGACACCAGACCCACGACATCGGGGAGATGTGGAGCTCATTTATTCAGGATGTACCTGCATGCAACAAGGTTTATTGGCAATCCAACCAAAATCCCCAAAATAAACAGATTTAGTGATCAGAAAGCTCTGGCACTCCTTCCAAGGTGCATTTAGCGGTCAAGAAACTTCCAGGGTATTCCATAACAGTAAAGACGGGAAGGAAACTGACTTGGAGACAGAGTTGGTGGGGGGTTATACTGATATATCCATGTACTGATATATGCAGTACAACTGCTCAGAGGTACTGTGTCATGTTCTTATGTCCATGTTGCTCTGTCTTGTCCAGCTGTGCTGTGCCATGGAGACTCAGTCAGAGGAACTCTGTGCTACCAACGCAGACAGGTACAGGAAGCTGTCTCAGTTAGTGAGGTCGGTCATGTTTTGGAGAGGAAGAGTGACTCCAATGACTGCTGGGGCTTGTGTCACCTCTGAGATGAGAGTGAGTAAGAGTGGGAGGGTGAAGAGATGGGGTCAGAGAGAGGTAGTGAGAGAGAGAGAGAGAGGTAGAGAGAGAGGTAGAGAAAGAGGTAGAGAGAGAGGCAGAGAGAGAGAGGTAGAGAGAGAGAGAGAGGTAGAGAGAGGTAGAGAGAGGTAGAGAGAGAGAGAGAGGTAGAGAGAGGTAGAGAGAGAGAGAGAGGTAGAGAGAGAGAGCACATAAGAGACATAGAGCATAGAATAATACATATCTAAAGGTATAAACAGACAGACAGAGAAGGAGGAAGACAGGGTGGGTTGGATAGAGAGACGCTCATCGTCCAGGTGCTTTTTAGAAGATCACAGCACCGTTTGCAGAAACAATCACTGACATCCCCTTTCTCCGCCAGAGTCGTGATTAAAGATTAGCCTGTCACAGCAGCGCCACAGCAAGACAAGCAGGGGAGTTTTTCTCTATTAAACTTTCATAGTGGTTTATATGCTGACGGTGCATTATGGATGAAGAAGAAGGTCAGGACAAGATCACAAACTCCAAACCCACTCTTTACCCATCACTAACAGAAAACACTGCATATGGATAACGGCCCATGTTTTAGCTGGTAGGACTTAAGCAACTTTTTTTGTTTGTTTTGCAAGTGCTCAAACCCTGTCCGTGGGTTTGAGTCGGGAGGTGAGGGAGGTGTCTGCCTTTGAAATAATAAATGGACTCTGTCTTTCTACACTTAGGGACTCACTGGAGTCTTTGTTCAGCAGGCAGTGGTGTACTCTAGTCAACTCTGAACGTGTACATTGCCACTGAATAGGAATGACGATGTAACCTGGTTTGAGGTCACTTAATGAGGGAACATTTTATATATATTTTTGGTTGCAGTATCATCCCCTGGCACTGCAGTGGATAGCAGCTGTCTTAAGGGCTCCTGACCAATTGTGCTATTTTGTGTGTTTTTTTACACTGATCTTATCTTTTTTTCTGCATAATGTCTCTGCCATAATTTCCTATGTCCGAAAACAGCTTCTGGATATCAGAACAGCGATCACTAACCTCGATTTGATCTGAAACCAACAAGACCCTGAACAGCTTCTAGTATTCATCCCCCTTGGTGTTTTTCCTATTTTGTTGCATTACAACCTGTAATTTAAATTGATTTTTATTTGGATTTCATGTAATGGACATACACAAAATAGTCAAAATTGGTGAAGTGAAATGAAAAAGATAACATGTTTCAAAAAAGTAGCCATGTTATTTTTCATAAATTCTAAAAAATAAATAACGGAAAAGTGGTGCATGCATATGTATTCACCCCCTTTGCTATGAAGCCCCTAAATAAGATCTGGTGCAACCAATTACCTTCAGAAGTCACATAATTAGTTAAATAAAGTCCACCTATGTGCAATCTAAGTGTCACATGATATGTCACATGATCTCAGTATATATATTGACTCCCGAGTGGCGCAGTGGTCTAAGGCACTGCATCGCAGTGCTAGCTGTGCCACTAGAGATCCTGGTTCGAGTCCAGGCTCTGTCGCAGCCGGTTGCAACCGGGAGACCCATGGGCGGCGCACAATTGGTCCAAGGTAGGGGAGGGTTTGGCCGGCAGGGATGTGGGTTTGTTTCCCACGGGGGGCCAGTATGAAAAAAAAAAAAAAACGTATGCATTCACTAACTGTAAGTCGCTCTGGATAAGAGCGTCTGCTAAATGACTGAAATGAAAATGAAAGGTGAAATATATACACCTGTTCTGAAAGGCCCCAGAGTCTACAACACCACTAAGCAAGGGGCACGGACCAGGCAAGGAGGGCATTAATCAGAGATGCAACAAAAGACCAACGATAACCCTGAAGGAGCTGCAAGGCTCCACAGCGCAAATTGGAGTATCTGTCGATAGGACCACTTTAAGCCGTACACTCCACAGAGCTGGGCTTTACGGAAGAGTGGCCAGAAAAAAGCCATTGCTTAAAGAATAAAATGGTGTTCGCCAAAAGGCATGTGGGAGACTCCCCAAACATATGGAAGAAGGTACTCTGGTCAGATGAGACTAAAATTTAGCTTTTTGGCCATCAAGGAAAACGCTATGTCTGGCGCAAACCCAACACCTCTCATCACCCCAGCAGGACAATGACCCTAAGCATACTGCTAAAGCAACACTTGAGTGGTTTAAGGGGAAACATTTAAATGTCTTGGAATGGCCTAGTCAAAGCCCAGACCTCAATCCAATTGAGAATCTGTAGTATGACTTAAAGATTGCTGTACACCAGCGGAACCCATCCAACTTGAAGGAGCTGGAGCAGTTTTGCCTTGAAGAATGGGAAAAAATACCAGTGGCTAGATGTGCCAAGCTTATAGAGACATACCCCAAGAGACTTGGCTCTACAAAGTATTGACTTTGGGGGTTGGGGTGAATAGTTATGCACGCTCAAGTTTTCTGTTTTTTTGTCTTATTTCTTGTTTGTTTCACAATAAAAAATGTTTTGCATCTTCAAAGTGGTAGGCATGTTGTGTAAATCAAATGATACAAACCCCCCAAAAATAAATGTTTACTTCCAGGTTGTAAGGCAACAAAATAGGAAAAATACTTTTGCAAGCCACTGTAGCCATGTTATTTTTCACTCGTTGTTGTTATTCGTTATTCACTCTGTATTTATTCTGCGTGTCAATATTGATATTTTCTATCTTTGCTTTAACTCTGCATTGTTGGAAAATGACCCTTAAGTAAGCAATTCACTGTTAGTCTACACCTGTTGTTTACGAAGCATGTGACAAATACAATTGTAGTTTATTTGGGCTCCATGGTTTAGTTTTGAAGTGTTTTCAATCAGGGCTCTGCATTGAAGTTGCTGTTGTGCTAGTTACTTCTATAGGGGCTGCAGTTCTAAAGGTGGTGTATACAGTATCGAAATGCTGGTGTGTATGACGTGAATGCAAGATGGTAATTAAGCAATAAAGCCAGAGGAGGGGGTGGTTTATTGCCCATTATAAACTGGGTAGTTTGGCTCCTGGATGCTGAATGGCTGAAAGCTGCAGTATATCAGACAATAAACCACTGGTATGACTCAAAACTACTTGTTTACTGTTTTAATTACTATGGTAACCTGTTTATAATAGCAATAAGGCACCTCAAAGGTTAGTGGTATATGGCCAATATACCACGGCTAAGGGCTGTATCCAGGCACTTCACGTTGCGTTGTGCCTAAGAACAACCCTTAGCCATGGTATATTGGTAATATACCACACGCCCTCGTGCCTTATTGCTTAAATATACCATGGCTAAAGGCTGTTCTTATGCACCTCCTCAATAGCTGATGTAAATTCTCAATAAGCAGTGATAATTCACTTGAGTGGCAATACTGGAAAACAATTGGCAACTATTAACACGTTTATAAAAAAATAACGACATCATTTGCATGAACATTAGCGTTTACAATAAAAACACCCCCTAAATGGAAGAAACCAAATAGGCTGCGCCTAATTGGCCATGAACTTCACCGCCGCGTGCTCAACTAGGTGCCAGTAGACTACACAACAGTGGGGAGTAGAGACAGGTCACAAATGATCAAACGAAGAGAAACACATTTCTACATTAATTATAACGTATTAAATTAACTCTGAACATATTATAAAGTACAATGTTTGATGGGACTAGCCAAAGCATAGTTCGGTTAGTAAGCAATTATGTTTGTAACACACAAGTCGGTTTGTGTGGTGAGAAATTGAAGGAAATGTCCGACTCACGTGACGATAACTCACAGGTACTGTCACACTCTGAACATCTCTTGATGAAGGAAAGTCCCTATTTGGAGGATTTTGGGGGATTCACGTGTTACATGAGGTTCCTGTCTCTCCCCAAACCCCTTCCTTCATCACCTGTATTAAACACCCTCTCAGACACCCCCTACCTCCATAACCCCCCACCCCACTCCCTAGCTCTCAGAGTGGGACCCCCTGGTCAGTCTCACAGCGGGTCCCCTCCAGCCCATCAGACAGCACACAGAGAAGTAATTCACACTCTGTCTCATTTCAGTTATTTACTCCATTACCACCCTGGCTGGCTGTCCTGGCGCTGCCCACAGAGACCCTGTAGAGAAGTGGGTACCTGGGCCCACAGCCCCTGCTCCAACAGGCCTGGTACTAACCCTCTCTGGGCGAGCCATCCCAATCTGCAGCTGGCATTGCAGGGGGGCATTGCTCAACCATGTGTGGATAAAGAGAGGTGTATGTGTAAGGGTTGGTGTGAGGTGTGACCCAGGTGCGGAGCAGAATAGACAGTAGGCAGTAGGCAGAGATGGTGAAAAAATTATCTTTACTGGTGGTCCCAAAACCAGGATACAAAATAATGGAGCAAATTGGTCTCCAAAAACAGGTTGACAGCAAACATACGAAATACTAACTATGACTGAAAACAACAATGAAACAGGGAGAACAGTTCTCAAGTACCTGTACATACGTCTCGCGATCAGACACTGATTAGTACTGTTTGGCATTGAGAAACTAGCAGAGAAAACAGAGCAAGGAAACAAAGGGAAGTGAGGGCATAAATACACAAGTGAACAGGTAGACACAGGTGACACCAACAAAAATAATAAAAAAAATAAATAAAAAAAAATAGGATAATGATTAGACCAGACTGTGAGTGAGGAGGTGCCTAAGGTTGTCGGAGGATGACACCTAGTGGATCGCTCCGGAACTGCGACCCCCTCCTGTAACATGTATGTATGTAAGTGTGCATGTTTAACTATTCTTGTGGGGACCAGAAATCCCCACAAGAATAGTAAACAAACAAACATTTGACCAACTGGGGATATTTTGTTAGTCCCCAAAATGTCAAATGTTATTTCTAGGGGGTTTAAGGTTAAGGTTAGAATTAGTGTTAAGGTTAGAATTACGTTAAGGGTTAGGGTTAGGAGCTAGGGTTAGTTTTAGTGTTAGGAGCTAGGGTTAGGTTTAGGGTTAGGGTTAGGGTTAAGATGAGGTTTTTGGGTTAAGGTTAGGGTTAAGGTTAGGGTAAGAGTACGGGTTAGGGTTAGGGTTAGGGTTAGGGGTTAGGGAAAAGAGGATTTTGAATGGGACTGAATTGTGTGTTCCCACAAGGTTAGCTGTACAAGACTGTGTGTGTGTGCGTGTGTCCACAATAATATTTTTTATTTTTGGGGGGACCAACTGGGGAAATAACAGTAGGGAGGCTATATACAGTGGGGAGAACAAGTATTTGATACACTGCCGATTTTGCAGGTTTTCCTACTTACAAAGCATGTAGAGGTCTGTAATTTTTATCATAGGTACACTTCAACTGTGAGAGACGGAATCTAAAACAAAAATCCAGAAAATCACATTGTATGATTTTTAAGTAATTCATTTGCATTTTATTGCATGACATAAGTATTTGATCACCTACCAACCAGTAAGAATTCCGGCTCTCACAGACCTGTTAGTTTTTCTTTAAGAAGCCCTCCTGTTCTCCACTCATTACCTGTATTAACTGCACCTGTTTGAACTCGTTACCTGTATAAAAGACACCTGTCCACACACTCAATCAAACAGACTCCAACCTCTCCACAATGGCCAAGACCAGAGAGCTGTGTAAGGACATCAGGGATAAAATTGTAGACCTGCACAAGGCTGGGATGGGCTATAGGACAATAGGTAAGCAGCTTGGTGAGAAGGCAACAACTGTTGGCGCAATTATTAGAAAATGGAAGAAGTTCAAGATGACGTTCAATCACCCTCGGTCTGGGGCTCCATGCAAGATCTCACCTCGTGGGGCATCAATGATCATGAGGAAGGTGAGGGATCAGCCCAGAACTACACGGCAGGACCTGGTCAATGACCTGAAGAGAGCTGGGACCACAGTCTCAAAGAATACCATAGAGCTTTTTGGTCTAAACTCCACTCGCCGTGTTTGGAGGAAGAAGAAGGATGAGTACAACCCCAAGAACACCATCCCAACCGTGAAGCATGAAGGTGGAAACATCATTCTTTGGGGATGCTTTTCTGCAAAGGGGACAGGACGACTGCACCGTATTGAGGGGAGGATGGATGGGGCCATGTATCGCGAGATCTTGGCCAACAACCTCCTTCCCTCAGTAAGAGCATTGAAGATGGGTCGTGGCTGGGTCTTCCAGCATGACAACGACCCGAAACACACAGCCAGGGCAACTAAGGAGTGGCTCCGTAAGAAGCATCTCAAGGTCCTGGAGTGTCCTAGCCAGTCTCCAGACCTGAACCCAATAGAAAATCTTTGGAGGGAGCTGAAAGTCCGTATTGCCCAGCGACAGCCCCAAAACCTGAAGGATCTGGAGAAGGTCTGTATGGAGGAGTGGGCCAAAATCCCTGCTGCAGTGTGTGCAAACCTGGTCAAGACCTACAGGAAACGTATGATCTCTGTAATTGCAAACAAAGGTTTCTGTACCAAATATTAAGTTCTGCTTTTCTGATGTATCAAATTATTATGTCATGCAATAAAATGCAAATTAATTACTTCAAAATCATAAAACGTGATTTTCTGGATTTTTGTTTTAGATTCCGTCTCTCACAGTTGAAGTGTACCTATGATAAAAAATTACAGACCTCTACATGCTTTGTAAGTAGGAAAACCTGCAAAATCGGCAAATAGTCCAGGTAGCCATGATTAGCTGTTCAGGAGTCTTATGGCTTGGGGGTAGAAGCTGTTGAGAAGTCTTTTGGACCTAGACTTGGCACTCTGGTACCGCTTGCCGTGCGGTAGCAGAGAGAACAGTCTATGACTAGGGTGGCTGGAGTCTTTGACAATTTTGAGGGCCTTCCTCTGACACCGCCTGGTATAGAGGTCCTGGATGGCAGGAAGCTTGGCCCCAGTGATGTACTGGGCCGTACGCACTACCCTCTGTAGTTCCTTGCGGTCGGAGGCCAAGCAGTTGCCATACCAGGCGGTGATGCAACCAGTCAGGATGCTCTCGATGGTGCAGCTGTATAGTTTTTTGAGGATCTGAGGACCCATGCCAAATCTTTTCAGTCTCTTGAGGGGGAATAGGCTTTGTCGTGCCCTCTTCACGACTGTCTTGGTGTGTTTGGACCATGATAGTTCGTTGGTGATGTGGACACCAAGGAACTTGAAGCTCTCAACCTGTTCCACTACAGTCCCGTCGATGAGAATGGGGGCGTGCTCAGTCCTCTTTTTTTTCCTGTAGTCCACAATCATCTCCTTTGTCTTGGTCACGTTGAGGGAGAGGTTGTTATCCTGGCACCACACGGCCAGGTCTCTGACCTCCTCCCTATAGGCTGTCTCATCGTTGTCGGTGATCAGGCCTACCACTGTTGTGTCGTCGGCAAACTTAATGATGGTGTTGGAGTCGTGCCTGGCCATGCAGTCATGGGTGAACAGGGAGTACAAGAGAGGACTGAGCACGCACCCCTGAGGGGCCCCCGTGTTGAGGATCAGTGTGGCAGATGTGTTGTTACCTACCCTTACCACCTGGGGGGCGGCCCGTCAGGAAGTCCAGGATCCAGTTGCAGAGGGAGGTGTTTAGTCCCAGGATCCTTAGCTTAGTGATGAGCTTTGAGGGCACTATGGTGTTGAAGGCTGAGCTGTAGTCAATGAATAGCATTCTCACGTAGGTGTTCCTCTAGTCCAGGTGGGAAAGGGCAGTGTGGAGTGCAATAGAGATTGCATCATCTGTGGATCTGTTGGGGCGGTATGCAAATTGGAGTGGGTCTAGGGTTTCTGGGATAATGGTGTTGATGTGAGCCATGACCAGCCTTTCAAAGCACTTCATGGCTACAGACGTCAGTGCTACGGGTCGGTAGTCATTTAGGCAGGTTATCTTAGTGTCCTTGGGCACGGGGACTATGGTGGTCTGCTTGAAACATTTTGGTATTACAGACTCAGTCAGGGACATGTTGAAAATGTCAGTGAAGACACTTGCCAGTTGGTCAGCACATGCTTGGAGTACACGGCCTTGTAATCCGTCTGGCCCTGTGGCCTGGTGAATGTTGACCTGCTTAAAAGTCTTACTCACATCGGCTACGGAGAGCGTGATCACATAATCATCCGGAACAGCTGGTGCTCTCATGCATGCTTCAGTGTTGCTTGCCTCGAAGCGAGCATAGAAGTGGTTTAGCTCGTCTGGAAATCTTGTGTCACTGGGCAGCTCGCGGCTGTGCTTCCCTTTGTAGTCTGTAATAGTTTTCAAGCCCTGCCACATCCGACGAGCGTCAGAGTCGGTGTAGTACGATTCAATCTTAGTCCTGTTTTACAGCCCTCTAACCAATTGTACTATTATGTGTGTTTTTCCACGTTATTTGTAATTTATTTATTTATTTTGTACATAATGTTTCTGCCATCGTCTCTTATAACCAAAAAGAGCTTCTGGATATCAGGACACGAGCGATTACCTCGTATTGGACGAAGATTTTTTCTTCAACGAGGCGGCCGTGAAGGATATCCTACAGACACCCGACAAGGCCCAAATCCCCGTCATTCGCATGAGGAAGAGACAGAGATATCGTGGACGTAGGTCGGGGTGCCTTGTAAGGATCCGACGGCGAGCGAGTAAACTGCCTCTCCCATCAATCCTATTAGCCAATCTTCAATCATTTGAGAATAAATTGGATGACCTAAGATTATGGTTAACCTACCAACGGGACATTAAAAACGGTAATATCTTATGTTTCACCGAGTCGTGGCTGAACGACGACATGGACAACATACAGCTAGCGGGCTATACGCTACATCGGCAGGATAGAACGGCTGTCTCCGGTAAGAGAAGGGGTGGCGGTCTGTATATATTTGTAAACAACAGCTTGTGCACAAAATCAAATACTAAGGAAGTCTCAAGGTTTTGCTCGCCTGAGGGAGAGTATCTTACGATAAGCTGTAGACCACACTATTTACCAAGAGAGTTTTCATCTATATTTTTCATAGCTGTCTGTTTACCACCACAAACCAATGCTGGCATTAAGATTGCACTGAATGAGCTGTATAAGGCCATAAGTCAACAGGAAAACGCTCATCCAGAGGCAGCGCTCCTAGTGGCCGGGGACTTTAATGCAGGGAAACTTAAATCCGTTCTACCTCATTTCTACCAGCATGTTAAATGTGCAACCAGAGGAATAAAACTCTAGACCACCTTTACTCCACACACAGAGACGCATACAAAGCTCTCCCTCGCCCTCCATTTGGCAAATCTGACCATAACTCTATCCTCCTGATTCCTGCTTATAATGTCACGAACCGGCTCAAGTTCGTAACAAAAGGGAGACACGTGGAGACAAGGAATACTCAAAGTATATATTTATTATCTAAAGTAAACTAAATCAAATAACAATGGTGTGTGTAATCAGTAATCAGTAGTGTAAGTGAGTGTTTGCATGCATAAATGTAATATGGAAAAGTGTTGAGAGGTGCCAAAGCAAACAACCAAAAAGGCCACAAAAATACCACAACCAAAGTCAAAGTATCTGCCTGGAGAGAGTCTCCTCAATGAATGTGGAAGAGGTCCATTTATGCTGGGACACACCCGGCCCAGGTGTTTCCCATGTAGCTGACGACCCTCCCAACTCCGCCCACCGGCATCCTAATAAGGAAACAAGAGCAAAGAGAGAATACGGCAGACAGAGTGGGAGGGTCGTCACACCCCCCCCCCCCATAAGACCGGGGACCAACAAGGACCCCGGACCAACGTACCAGCCCCTGCGTCCCAAACCGACAAATTGTACATGTTCACACCTCCACTTGCCCCACCCATCATCCTCCTCTCCAGACCTCAGCAACCTTTACACAGGAAGCAACCTTTAAGAGGAAAGAAGAACCCAAGACTAGGAGGGGACAAACAGGAAAGATAGAACATGACAAAATCAAACAATGGTCGGTCACATCAATACTGTCAAGGGAGCGACCACAGTAGAGAAGTTCCTACAAAAACCACGATAATACCCAATTATTCCCAAGAAACGCATCAGTTCTTTTTTAGTAGTTGGTAGTGGAAAAGCATCAATAGCTACCACTTTAGCCCGAACAGGACGCACTTCACCCTGCCCAACCACCTTTCCAAGGTATGTAACAGTCGCCTGAGCAAACTCACATTTAGCCAAATTTATCGTGAGGCGACCCGCAGCCAGACGTCCGAACAAGGCTTGAATACGGGACAGATGTTCCTCCCAAGTATCTGCATATATCACTACATCGTCCAGATAAACAGCGCACCCGGCCAGACCAGAGACAACCCTGTTCATAAGTCGCTGAAAAGTGGCAGGCGCATTACGCAGTCCGAAACTCATAACCGAATACGAGTACAGACCAAAAGGTGTAATAAAGGCAGAGATTTTACGTGCCCTACTCGTCAGTGGCACCTGCCAATACCCCTTTAACAGGTCAAATTTGCTCACAAACTTAGCTGCGCCGACTTGATCAACGCAGTCCTCCATCCAAGGAAGAGGAAATGAATCCGGCTTAGTGACATCGTTTACCTTACGGTAGTCCGTACAAAATCTATTTGTTCCATCCGATTTACTGACCAAGATACAGGGAGAAGCCCAACTGGAGAAAGAAGGCTCGGCTATTTTACTCTCCAGCATGTACCTGACCTCAGCATCCAGACAACGCAGTTTCTCTGAAGAAACTCTATAGAACCGTTGACGAATGGGGTCAGCATCTCCAATGTCAATATCATGTTCTATTAAGTTTGTACGTGTAGGTGTATCAGAAAACAACCCTGGAAATCTCCGAATCAAACCAACCATCTCTTTCCGCTCATCAACAGGTAGATGAGTAAGAAGGCTATCTAAAATCTCCAGTGTCTCTGAATTTTTCAATCTACCCTGCAGTATGCAATCGTCAGGACCAGAAACATCTTCCTGCTCCTGCACAGACCTAGCATGACCAGAACTCAGGGAATAAACAGTATCAGCCAAAAGAACAGCCTTACCGTCCTCTGTAGACTCCCCCTGTTCAGTCTCAGAGGAACGTGCATAATAGGGTTTTAACAAATTTACATGGCACAGTTGGTTTGCTTTCCTCCGTTCTGGAGTGGCAACTAGATAATTTTGCTCAGTGTACTGGCACACCACTGTATATGGACCTCGAAACTTGGCTTGAAAAGGAGAACCAACAATTGGCAGCAGAGCCAGAACCTGATCACCTGGACTAAAGTGACGAGGCTCAGCTCGGCGATCATATATGCTCTTCATCCTGTCCTGTGAAGATGATAGCTTCTCTTTAGCCATTTCACCAGCGGCATACAAGCGTCGCCGAAAATCACCCACGTATGATAACAGGGACTGAGGAGGCTCGGGAGACTTCCAGTCATCCTGGAGAACAGATAAAAGCCCACGCACCCGATGTCCAAACACTAGGTCATTTGGGCTAAAACCCGTGCTCTCCTGTGAAACCTCCCTAGCTGCTAACAATAACCAAGGCAACCCCTCCTCCCAATCCTTTTCCATCTCAGTACAATAAGCTCTCAACAACGACTTAAGTGTTTGATGGAAACGTTCCAGTGCTCCTTGACTTTGGGCATGATAGGCGCTAGACAAGTTGTGTTTAATATGGAGTTGTTGGAGAACCTGACCAAAGAGATTAGAGGTGAAATTAGATCCTTGATCACTTTGAATGACCTTAGGGATTCCAAACAGTGAGAGAAACTGAGTCAAAGCTTTTAACACAGCCTTAGTCGTGATAGACCGGAGAGGATAGGCAGCAGGAAACCTAGTGGTCTGACACATCACAGTCAACAAATAATTACTACCCTTTCTAGAACGAGGCAGAGGACCAACACAGTCAATAATCAAATACTCAAAAGGTTTACTGAGTACAGGAATAGGGAACAGTGGTACCGGCTTAATAGCTTGATTAGGTTTACCAGTTAATTGACAGGTGTGACAAGTTTTGATGAAATCAGAAATATCCCTCTTTAATCTTGGCCCAAAAAAATGTCGTAATATGCGATTGTAGGTTTTTCTCACACCCATATGCCCAGCAACGTCGTTGTGAGAAGTTGTCAGCACCAACTCACGAAGCTTAACTGGTACCACAACCTGACTAATCGCCTCCCCCAGAAAACAACTACCATGAGACATCCACTTTCTCATCAGGACCTCCTCTTGGAGAAAATAGCCCTGTGCAACATCTCCCAACTGTTCCACAGGCACAATTTGGTCCCGCAACTCTTCTAATGTAGGGTCAGTCCGTTGCGCCTCGATTAAATCGGAGCGGGATACAGATAACGGGATAACAGGGAAAACAGTAACAGACTTCTTTATGGTATTCTCGCTAGCCAGCTCCGTGACCAGGTCGTCATGGATCATAGAACGCGTCACTGCACACGCAGAAAACACCTCTGGGAAATTCTGCGCACTCTCATCAGGAATCCCTACAATTGACGGCTTAGTGGAAACCACTAAAGATGGAAACGCGACAGGCCACACACGCTCCTCAGCCAAGTTATTTCCAAGGATCACGTCAATACCCTCAATAGGCAATGAAGGACGCACCCCCACAACAACCTCACCTTTCACCAGTCCACAATCCAACATCAGTTTATGCAATGGAACTGACAGAGTGTTCAAACCTATTCCCCTAATTAGAACACTATTCCCCGAATCAGTCTCCGCAGAGAAGGGTAACACAGATTCCAACACAAATGATTCAGAGGCACCTGTGTCTCTTAGGATCTTTACTGGCACTAGGTTCTTACTTCCTACCATAGACACAAAACCCTCCGTAACGAAAGGTAAATAGTCGGGATCAATATAACCCTTCACCTGGCTCTGGGCATGAGACAATGCGTCAGGAGTGAACTGATGTAGAACAGGCGCGGCTAACGCTGCAGGCCTCGATTTACCATAAGCACCTGTACTGAATTTACCCCTAGACCTAAGAATCGGACATTCATTTTTCCAATGACCTAATTCTTGACAGTAGTGACACTCTTGACCAACGTCAGTTTTACCACGGGTATCAGGCTCAACCCTAGTTGAATGAAACTCTGCCCGGGAACCGAAGTATCTCGGCGAGCGAGGCCCAAATCTCTGCGAACGCCCCCACTCACTCCGAATACGGTGTTCTGCAAAAACATTTTTGTGAGTCAACACATATTCATCTGCCAAAACCGCAGCTTCAGCAACAGTCTTTATTTTTCGTTCATTAATGTACGTCGCTATACGATCAGGGATTGTGTCCTTAAATTGTTCTAACATAATCAGATCACACAGCCCTTGGAAAGTCATAACTGCAGAGGCAGAACACCAGCGATTGAACTGTGAAGATAATATTCGCGCAAACTCAACATGAGTCTGCTGATCATCCCTTTTTAAAGTTCTAAATCGTTGGCGGTAAGCCTCAGGGACCAATTCATAACTCTGTAACACAGCCGTTTTAACCTTCTCATAACTAACACTGTCTGCTACACTAAGAGCTGAATATGCTTCTTGCGCTTTACCAGTCAGCACACACTGCAACATCAAAGTGCGATCAGAATCAGGCCAACTCCTAGCGTCAGCAACACGCTCAAACAACGAAAATAATGTCTCCGGGTCCTTTTCATTAAACTGGGGCAACAACCGTAAATTCCCAACAATATCAAATGTGTCTGGATTACGACCAAAAGAGGAACGACCCCTAGGTAACTCTGGGTCACCGTCCCAGAGCAAACTCTCCCCTGAGAGCTTTCCTTCCCTAACCAACTCTAGTCGCTCTTGTTGCAGCTTGATTTTAGCATGCTCCATATCCTGTTTAAATTCCAATTCCCTTTCATATTTTACACGATCATGCTCCAATTTAGCTCTTTGTCCATTTCGTTCATGCTCCATTTTAGCTTGTTCATACTCCATTTTAGCTCTTTGTCCATGCTCTAGCTGTAACAGAAGCAGTTCTTTCTGCTGTTCAAAAAGAAGACTACTATGACTAACCGATGGAGCGGTCATTGTAACATATCGGGGAGACAACGTGTCCTCAGCAGAGGCTGCCCCAGTGGTAACATCCAGAATACCACTCTCCATCAAATTGGCCTTCAATATTAACCTAATATAATTTTTTTGGCGTTTATCACTAATTTCAACCTTGTAGTGTTCAGCAACCTTCAACAGCTGTTCTTTAGTACATAATTCTAACAGTTCTTCTGATGGAAAGCGAATGAACTCATCTACATTAGACGCCATAATCAGGAAAAAAAATATATATATATAGATCATAATAATCTTGCTCAACCCCTCTACTGAGCACACCAGACACAAGAGAAATGACAATCACACCGAGCACCACAGAAGAGAGCTGGGATATGGAGCTTCCCCAAAACCTACAATAACTCAACCCTAGTCTTCGTGCAGATTCGCGGTGGGTAATTACGCACTGTAGCCCGCTGGCAAGGAATTAAACCCCCCAGCACGCTGGTAGATTTCCCCAAGCCACGGATGTGCCCCCGAGACAACTGCTCAGTCCACTGACACCACACAAAAATAACAAACATTTAACCATGCCCAACGTATCCCAAAACAAAACACGTCACTAAGCCTATCAGGGGAAAAAGCTATAGCTCCGGGTAGCAAATGTCACTACCCTACCCAATCTCCCACTGAGGTACACAGCCGATTGTACTCACCTCCTCAGACCGATGTCCCAACAGCGAGTAGAGCAAGAGTTTCCAGGCTGGGCAGGGACTGGAAACTAACCAATGTACTCTCTCCAACGCAGTACAAAACCCAAAGGCAACCAATACTGGGCCTATCCAACTCAAACAAACTAACAAAATTTACAAAGAAAGACCCTACAGAATGGGACATTAACTCCACGTTCTCCCAAACACAACCAGTTCAAGATCCCAGACGAGCCCCCACTTGTCACGAACCGGCTCAAGTACGTAACAAAAGGGAGACACGTGGAGACAAGGAATACTCAAAGTATATATTTATTATCTAAAGTAAACTAAATCAAATAACAATGGTGTGTGTAATCAGTAATCAGTAGTGTAAGTGAGTGTTTGCATGCATAAATGTAATATGGAAAAGTGTTGAGAGGTGCCAAAGCAAACAACCAAAAAGGCCACAAAAATACCACAACCAAAGTCAAAGTATCTGCCTGGAGAGAGTCTCCTCAATGAATGTGGAAGAGGTCCATTTATGCTGGGACACACCCGGCCCAGGTGTTTCCCATGTAGCTGACGACCCTCCCAACTCCGCCCACCGGCATCCTAATAAGGAAACAAGAGCAAAGAGAGAATACGGCAGACAGAGTGGGAGGGTCGTCACAATAAGCAAAAACTAAAGCAGGAAGCACCAGTGACTCGGATAATAAATATAAAGTGGTCAGATGACGCAGATGCTAAGCTACAGGACTGTTTTGCTAGCACAGACTGGAACATGTTCCGGGATTCTTCAGATAGCATTGAGGAGTACACCACATCAGTCACTGGCTTCATCAATAAGTGCATCGATGATGTCGTCCCCACAGTGACCGTACGTACATACCCCAACCAGAAGCCATGGATTACAGGAAACATCCGCACTGAGCTAAAGGGTAGAGCTGCCGCTTTCAAGGAGCGGGACTCTAACCCAGACGCTTATAAGAAATCCCGCTATGCCCTCCGACGAACCATCAAACAGGCAAAGAGTCAATACAGGACTAAGATTGAATTATGTTTCACACAATATGTCTCTCAGTATCTCACCTATAGTCTGATGAACAGCTAGCTGCACTGAGCTCTTCACATTTAAACTGATTTCATTTCAATGACACCTCCCTACTAGCCTACCGAAACAATAGTTACAATGCAGTGTTGCTCTGTTTCTGCTACCTTCCATACGTGACTTTCATTCAAGTCAGCTTGGAGCAAGCGTAAGTCAGTTTAGAGAACATTTTCACAGCCTGTAGTAGGTACTGAATACATGTATGTCTGTATTCACTTGAGGAAGTGGATACTACTAACCATAGATCTAGCATCAGATTGTCATATCCCCAATCGTAACTGTCTGACCCTGTATAAAGGGTATTTCTCCCAATGGATATCTATTTTCCCCTACTGTATCTCTCATTGTTCTAGAAGAATGGTGAATAGGCCTGGGAAACTTGTATCATTTCTCTGTACATGAAGGCAATGAGAAAGATGTAAACCAGAGGGATGTAACAAGAAACTTGGGTCTCAGATACTGTCTGAGCATCTTTGACAATATACATCGTCCAGTCAATAAAGTTACTTTTTCAAGATAACTTATTTGAGTTTCTGACCCAATGGGTTGCCGACCCCCAATGGTTCTGGCTCTCGCAGGGAGGGAAACTAGTAAAGGGGCTAGGAGAGGAGATGTTTGGGAAGAGATATAGGTGATGGAAAGAAACACTGATGGTGTTCATCCTTGAAGGATAACTGAACCTAGCCGTGGAATGTTGCTAGCCGTGGAATGTATAAACTCACTTGACTTTTCCCAGAGACTAAATTATTCAAAAAAAAAAAAAAAAAAAAAAACTCAAATATGGCAAATTCATCGGCATGACCAAAACTTTGGTCTTTCTATTGTAACCATTAAAACAACAAGTAATAGATTATTTGAAAGAGAGGATAGCAAGCTCTGGTTTGTGTCTTCACAGAGGTCAGCATGAATAGACGCCAACTCACACAGTTATTGTTTGATTGACATGTGGATTTAGCCAATTCTTCAGCTTCCTGTGTCCGTTTCCATTCTGGTCCCGGCTCTCATCCAGAGACAATCCATGTCAACTTCCCCTTGTGTCATTGCAGATGAGTTGTCATGACAACAAGAGATGGTTTGCCCCACAACATTAATATCTAGGGAGATAAGTATGTCAGAGCGTTTATGTTTTTTGTTTGTGTGTGTGTAAGCATGTATGTGCGTGTGTGTGGTCTTGTACAGCTAACCTTGTCGGGACACACAGTTCAGTCCCATTCAAAATCGTATTTTCCCTAACCCCTAACCCTAAACCTAACCCTATCCCTAACCCGTACTCTTACCCTAACCTTAACCCTAACCCTAACCTTAAACCGAAAACCTAACCTTAACCCTAACCCTAATCCTAACCCTAGCTCCAAACCCTAACCCTAAAACTAACCCTAGCTCCTAACCCTAACTCTAAACCTAAACCTAATTCTAACCATAACACTAATTCTAACCTTAACACTAAACCCCCTAGAAATAGCATTTGACCTTGTGGGGACCAACAAAATGTCCCCAGTTGGTCAAATTTGTTGGACTTCTGGTCCCCACAAGAATAGTTAAACACGTCTGTGTGTGTGTGTGGGTGTGTGTGTGTGTGTGTGTGTGTGTGTGTGTGTGTGTGTGTGTGTGTGCGTGTAAATGTTTGTAGGTGTGTGTATCTTCGAAAGCGCATTGAGAGTGCTGCAATTGGTGTTTGCACTGTCCTCTTCCAAGCAGGTGTTGTTATATATATTGACTATATCTAAAGTGTTGGTCACACCATTTAAAAAGTGAGGACACAGTCCGCATCTCTCTCTCTCTCTCTCTCTCTCTCTCTCTCTCTCTCTCTCTCTCTCTCTCTCTCTCTCTCTCTCTCTCTCTCTCTCTCGCTCTCTCTCTCTCTCTCTCTCTCTCTCTCTCTTCTAAATTAAGTTAATGGAGGCAGGTGCACAGGTCGAGAGACAAATTGGAGTAATCAAGGTGACATTCAATACCAACTTCCACTTTCTTGCCTGCATCTAGCTGATCTAGGGTGTAATCATTCGTCCAAACAGTTGCAAAACATTCAACAAGAGTTTCTATTGGACAAATTCACGTAGGTCCGTCCGTTCCGTTTGCTTCCGTTTAAGAAACATTTTGCAACAGAATTGGCAGAATGAATAAACCCCTGATCACCCACACACACAGTTTACTTTTATAGCAGCCATACAAACAGCATCATCACATCTACGCACTCTCCTCCTCTCACATTTTCCCTTCACTTGTGGACTTCAGTCCACAACACAACAGCTGTCTGGAAAAAACCTTTCCAAGCCAAACCGTCATACCATAACCGCTAACCTCTACACACAGCCTACATCATTGTCACCATATTAGCTAACGTAATAGTCAACATTGCTACTAGAACTAACTCGTTAGTAAACCCACAATCCAATCCATGTGTACAATCACACAGTACAGCAAGCAGTTTAGCAGTTACACCGGTGGGCCCCAGTGGCAATAAATAAATAAAACCAAAAGCTTACCTTGACTTGGAATAGTTGGAGTGTTGGATAGCCTTAGCCAGCTAGCTAACATAAATAGCATTCCTCTCTGTTTGAGTCAGGTGTTTGAGTAGGCTAAATTAGCTGCATTAGCTAGCTAAGTAAGTGAAAGTGAAAAGAAATACAAAAAGATATAGCTATTGATCTCTCTCTCCCTCTCTCTCTGCTGTTTCTTAATTTTTTAAGAAGTTAATTTGTTCAAAACTATTAAACTATTATCTTTCTCTCTCTTTGAGTCAGCTACTCACCACAGCTAGCTAGCCTTAGCTTATGCCTTCAGTACTAGAGTCGTTCTCTGATCCTTTGATTGGATGGACAACATGTCATTATTACATGCTGCAAGAGCTCTGATAGTTTGGAGGACGTTCTCCAGTCGTCATAATTACTGCGTAAGTCTATGGAAGGGGGTGAGAACCACGAGCCTCCTAGGTTTTGTATTGAAGTCAATGAATCCAGAGGAGGATGGAAAATAGCTGTTCTTTGGCTACACCATGGTGCTACCCTACAGAGTGCTGTTGAGGCAACTGTAGACCTTCATTTCAAAACAGTGTGTTTAATAAATTATTTGGTGACATTAATATATTAAGTGTAGTTGTATCTTAAAAGCATAACCTTTTTAACGTTTCACTATTTAACATTTTCTGAAATTCACTGAGTAGGATGGCCCTCCCCTACGTCCTCTGAGGAGCCTCCACGGCAAGATGCAGTCACACGGCCAGACGTGTATCAGAGAGGTAATAACAAGATGATCATGATTGGCTGTATGAAATAAACATGCACCTGGGAGACTAACCATCAGAGTACTGATTACAGGAAGACCAGAGTGCACACAACCTCACCGCTCGTCTACTTTTCTTTCCCTCTCTCCTTCTCCCTCTTTCTCCCTCTATCCATCTATTTATCTTTCACTTCTTCTCTGACTGTCTCTCCATCCCCTTCTCCCCCCAATCTCTCCCTCTCTCTCTCTCTCTCTCTCTCTCTCTCTCTCTCTCTCTCTCTCTCTCTCTCTCTCTCTCTCTCTCTCTCTCTCTCTCTCTCTCTCTCTCTCTCTCTCTCTCTCTCTCTCTCTCTCTCTCTCTCTCTCTCTCTCTCTCTCTCTCTCTCTCTCTCTCTCTCTCTCTCTCTCTCTCTCTCTCTCTCTCTCTTCACCATTCTCTCCCCAGGGTCTAGCCCACCCGTTCATACTAAAGATCTACTCTCCCTCTCACTCTTTAAACAGGTTGAATAAATTGAACTGCACTCTTCAGTATTTCTCCAGACAAATCACACGAGACTTGCTCCCTCCCTCCTATTCATTATCCATTCTTCCGCTCTTCTCTTTTTTAACAGCTCTTCAGCTCTTTCCCTCCTTCTTCTGTCTAGCACTTTCCTCATCTCTAAGCCTTAACCAGTATGAAAGGATAGAGCTGGAACAGTGGCTTGTATTTCTTTGATGTATCCCTCTCATACTGTAGGGTACACCCACAGTCACACACATTGACAGTTGTATATACACACACATGTACATACATATGTACACACTGGTTATTTAATTAAGAGAACAACACCGGAACAGCAGTCACATATGTTAACGTTGTAGCGTGCAAATACATCCCTCCCTACACATACACACACACACCCAGCACAGGGGTATTTCATTGAGTCAGGCAGTCAAAGCTGTCCAAAGTTGGCTGTAATAATCCATTAGTTCTGTTCTATGCTGATTCGGGGCGTTAAGCCTGTACAATTATTCAAATCCGGGCTTTTAGTTGCAGCACACCTCTCTCCATGGGGCTGTGGTTCTGTAATCTTGCCTTTGGCCCTGCATTTCAAATGGCCTTAACTCCCATAAGGAATGCATATGAAGAGTAGCACTAGTGGCTAATCTGCCTGTTTAAGTTGCTGAAACTTACACCTGTCATGTTGTCTCGCGCCAGGCCTTGTGGCTGCTGATAGCCGGACTGCAAATCCTCCACCATATTTCCCCTTTTTTCATGATCATCCTGTGGAGAAAAGGAGTCCCCCTTCTTTATACGTTCTTCTCCTCCCCCTCTCCTCGCTGTCATACTTTCTAACTCGGGGAAACGAGCGATTGAGTCCCCTGGCTGATTGTGTGAGCTCACCACCGCTGTGACGCAGGTCATGTCAAGGAAACGTAATTTGAGTCGGCCATAATCTGACAACTCCTGAGCTGAGGATTGTGTGTATGTATACACGGAGAGAGCTTTAGGGAAAAGAGAGAGAGAGAGAGAGAGAAGAGGGGGGGTGGAGTGAAAGGGAGAACAGGCAGTCAGAAGAACTTGAAAAGCCAACGGTTGCTTTAGTTAAAAAGGCTGTCAATTTATTTTGAATGTGGTTGTCCAATTCATCTTTGTAAATGGGAAGTTGAGTTCCCTGTTTTGGTGAAGAGGGTTCCCACCCTCTGTGTTTTGGCATCCAAGTCAGCCTGTGTGTATGTGTGTTTGTGTGTGCACTGAGTATGTTTTGTATGTTTTTGAGCTCAGGGACACCGTGTTAACTTCCCATGGCCGCATGCACACACACACACTGGAGCGAGCATTTGTAGGGCTGGGACAGCGATCAGCTCAGGACAGCTGCACAGCAGCCCCAGGTAACATGGAGCTTGCAGCACCTCAAAGCGATAGGGGACCGCTGTCTCTCCAACATCTGTCTCCACACACTCACACACACGTACTGTTGTCAACTGCTTTTTTGGCTATAACAAGCTTTTGTATGAGCTGGTAGCCATATGTTACCATAGGCTCAGTAACATCCTACAAGTCTCACACTCCCCTGAGTTCAAATGGACACAAAACATGTGGATGTACTATTCTTTGGGAGTGTCTAGATGAGGAGTTTAGAGACTTTTTGCAAGGCCCTGTGCTGCTGGTTGCCAGGCTATCAGGGCCTGGACATTTACCCAGACGAGGGACACTGCCAGCAGGCTAAGACTGTACCCGCGGCCCAGGCTCGGGTGCGGCCTGGGAGGTTTAGCCCCAGTGGTGGATCTAATATCCATGCTGGCTGAACAGTGAGGGTACCATCTGGCTGGCTGTCCCGCTAGGTCTGCAGCATGTCCCCCTCAGCCATTTAGGCCTGTTTATGATTCACACACATTCATACACACAGACTTTGGGTATTCCGTTTTATGGTGTGATTGTGATCATAACCTAATTACAACATTAGCTAATGTTCTGGGAATGTTATTGGGTTGCTGTAACCCTTGTTCAAGTCCTGTTTTAGCCACAGGCCAACATGCATTGAATTGTAAACCATAAACATATGTTTTCCAGGACTTGTTGTGTTCTTGTGTTGATCTGCTGTTATACCATAGTTATACTGTAGTTCTCAATCGTGTTTGCCTATAGGCCAGTAAAGTTGACGATGTGGACATCGTGTGGGCGTTCTTTTAATAGATGGTTAACCAGAAGATTTTCCTTCATAATCCTCTCAACAAAGGAATTCCACCACTGAAAGCTGGACATCGGGAATTCTCAACATAGCCTCTGGCTCTCAGAAACAAAGTTTTGAGCCTGAGCGACCACTAAGTCTTGGCCATGTCTCTCACCATGTGTAAAGTGTATGTACATTAGGCCTACATTTTTCCCCTCCCTTCTGTTAAATGTCAAACTGAAAGCTCCCCTTTCCAGAACCAGCTATGTCACTAGTTCTGGACCTTTATTGCACAAGTTACCACGCAACTGCAAGATGACTGGTTCCAGCCCAGCTCTGCCCCCCAAAAGGCTCTACGCTGTTCTTGCATGGCTTCATAAATGGTAAAAAAAGAAAAAAAAGAATAATGCTTTCACAGAGACTGTTGTGTATCTTTTACATCAGGATCCTCATTTGCTGTTGCTCATGCAGCAGCTACTCTTCCAGGATCCAACTTGTACCAGTGTGCACACGCTGCACCGTAGGAGATGAGGTTGATGCAGCTCTCAATAGTGTCTTACAATAGAGAGTATTTCAGACAAACACTCACACACACATCCTATCTGAAATAATAATCAGTGACAGTCCTTTCCCAGGCATGGAGTTCAGTGGTGCTGCGTGGGAGTGCTGCAGTGAGCTGACGGCTATCATGGCTTTGACAACTCTCTTTCCTCTTTGTGAGTGTGTAGTACGCAGCTCTGTTTCTCTCACACACAAACAAACACACACTCTATCTCTCTACCCCTCTCCCCCACCTCTCTCTCATCTATCTATCTATCTCTCTCTCCCTCCCTCCCTCGCCCTCGCCCTCACCCCCCCCCCCCCCCCCTCTCTCTCTCTCTCTCTCTCTCTCTCTCTCTCTCTCTCTGAGTTCTAATGTTCTGTACCACCAGCCAGTGTGTTCATTTGCACGGTCCTAGACCATCTTCTCATTTGACATTCATCACAGATGCAAAGATGGGACTTTCTATTATCGTCATTACAGAATGACCTTCAACCTTCACTGATGGGTTTCCACTTTTTAAGAGTTTCTTATTGACTTTTTCTTCTTCTTTCTGAGTAATGGCTGTGAAGATTGTGGTGGTTGTTTTCTTCAATATTTGTGTTTGTGAATTTCGAAGTCGCCCTCCAGGTTCCCTTGGAGAGTTCATCAATGAGCTTGACGCCTTGATAAGTCCCTTTCCTGAGGATGGCTCACCCCTCACAGTTCTGGGTGACTTTAACCTCCCTACGTCTGCCTTTGACTCATTTCTCTCTGCCTCCTTCTTTCCACTCCTTTCCTCTTTTGACCTCACCCTCTCACCATCCCCCCCTACTCACAAGGCAGGCAATACGCTTGACCTCATCTTTACTAGATGCTGTTCTTCTACTAATCTCACTGCAACTCCCCTCCAAGTCTCCGACCACTACTTTGTATCCTTTTCTCTCTTGCTCTCCTCCAACACTACTCACTCTGCCCCTAGTCAGATGGTAATGTGCCGTCGCAACCTTCACTCTCTCTCTCCCGCTACTCTCTCCTCTTCCATCCTATCATCTCTTCCCTCTGTTAAATCCTTCTCCCTCCGATCTCCTGATTCTGCCTCCTCAACCCTCCTCTCCTCCCTTTCTGCATCTTTTGACTCTCTATGTCCCCTATCCTCCCGGCCGGCTCGGTCCTCCCCTCCTGCTCCGTGGATTGACGAATCATTGCGAGCTCACAGAAGAGGGCTCCGGGCAGCCGAGCGGAAATGGAGGAAAACTAGACTCCCTGCGGACCTGTCATCTTTTCACTCCCTCCTCTCTACATTCTCTTCCTCTGTTTCCGCTGCTAAAGCCACTTTCTACCACTCTAAATTTCAAGCCTCTGCCTCTAACCCTAGGAAGCTCTTAGCCACCTTCTCCTCCCTGCTGAATCCTCCTCCTCCTCCCCCTCCCTCCTCCCTCTCTGTGGATGACTTTGTCAACCATTTTGAAAAGAAGGTTGACGACATCCAATCCTCATTTATTAAGTCAAATGACACCGCTGGTCCTGCTCACACTGCCCTACCCTATGCTTTGACTTCTTTCTCCCCTCTCTCTCCAGATGAAATCTTGCGACTTGTGACGGCCAGCTGCCCAACAACCTGCGCACTTGACCCTATCCCCTCCTCTCTTCCCCAGACCATTTCCGGAGACCTTCTCCCTTACCTCACCTCGCTCATCAACTCATCCTTGACTGTGGCCATGTCCCTTCCGTCTTCAAGAGAGCGAGAGTTGCACTCCTCCTCAAAAAAACTACACTCGATCCCTCCGATGTCAACAACTACAGACCAGTATCCCTTCTTTCTTTTCTCTCCAAAACTCTTGAGCGTGCCGTCTCTAGCCAACTCTCCTGCTATCTCTCTCAGAATGACCTTCTTGATCCAAACCAGTCAGGTTTCAAGACTGGTCATTCAACTGAGACTGCTCTTCTCTGTGTCACGGAGGCTCTCCGCACTGCTAAAGCTAACTCTCTCTCCTCTGCTCTTATCCTTCTAGACCTATCCGCTGCCTTTGATACTGTGACCCATCAGATCCTCCTCTCCACCCTCTCAGAGTTGGGCATCTCCGGCGATGCTCACTCTTGGATTGCGTCCTACCTGACAGGTCACTCCTACCAGGTGGTGTGGCGAGAATCTGTCTCCGCACCACGTGCTCTCACCACTGGTGTCCCCCAGGGCTCAGTTCTAGGCCCTCTCCTATTCTCTCTATACACCAAGACACTTGGCTCTGTCATATCCTCACATGGTCTCTCCTATCATTGCTACGCAGACGACACACAATTAATTTTCTCCTTTCCCCCTTCTGATAACCAGGTGGCGAATCACATCTCTGCATGTCTGGCAGACATATCAGTGTCACCACCTCAAGCTGAACCTCGGCAAGACGGAGCTGCTCTTCGTTCCGGGGAAGGACTGCCCGCTCCATGATCTCGCTATCACAGTTGACAACTCCATTGTGTCCTCCTCCCAGAGTGCAAATAACCTTGGCGTGACCCTGGACAACACCCTGTCGTTCTCCGCTAACATCAAAGCGGTGACCCGATCCTGCAGGTTCATGCTCTCCAACATTCGCAGAGTACGACCCTACCTTACACAGAAAGCGGCACAGGACCTAATCCAGGCACTTGTCATCTCCCGTCTGGATTACTGCAACTCGCTGTTGGCTGGGCTGGGCTCCCTGCCTGTGCCATTAAACCACTACAACTTATCCAGAACTCTGCAGCCCGTCTGGTGTTCAACCTTCCCAAGTTTTCTCATGTCAACCCGCTCCTCCACACACTCCACTGGCTTCCAGTTGAGGCTCGCATCTACTACAAGACCATGGTGCTTGCCTACCGAGCTGTGAGGGGAACGGCACCTCCTTACCTTCAGGATCATACCCTACACCCAAACGAGGGCACTACGTTCATCCACCTCTGGCCTGCTAGCTCCCCTACCTCTACGGAAGCACAGTTTCCGCTCAGCCCAGTCAAAGCTATTCGCTGCTCTGGCACCCCAATGGTGGAACAAGCTCCCCCACGACGCCAGGACAGCGGAGTCACTGACCACCTTCCGGAGACACTTGAAACCCTACCTCTTTAAGGAATACCTGGAATAGTATAAAGTAATCCTTCTTCTCCCACCCCCCATAAAAAAAAGAACAAAAAAGGGTGGTTGTCCCACTGGCTATCATAAGTTGAATGCACCAAATTTGTAAGTCGCTCTGGATAAGAGCGTCTGCTAAATGATGTAAATGTAAATGAGGGGAAGCTCCTGTGTGACAGTTGCAGGACTAGATGATGGGATTGAGGGTTACATCTAGTGGTGTTCTGTTGTTGACCCTCTCTGCTGAGCATATCACCCAGGCACACAGGGAGATTGCCAGGGGGGACTGTCTCTCGCGAAATTGTTAAACAGTAGGCAAGGGCAGGGACTAGGGACAAGAAGTGGCTAACATTCGAGTCTCTCTCCACTCTACCAACTCGCTCTGCCTCAACCTCCGCTCTCCTCCTTTCATCTATCCTTCCTTTTCTAACCCCCTTCACCGATCACTGAGTCTCTGTCTCAAACCTCTCTCTTCATCCTATCATCACTCTATACTGGATCACTACCCCATCTCTGGTCACCTGTGAGCTGCCCCCCATCTCCCCACATTTCCTTTGTATCAGATGTGAGAGAACTCCTCAGGACTTACTATAAAGGGGGTGTTTTCTTAGACCGTGACCTCTGACCTTTGTGAATGTTGACCCTGCTCCACCCAGCTGTGGGAGTGGTAGCATTGTTGGATCGTTTTGATTCAGAATACCTCAAGACACATGCACACAAACACACACACACACACACATGCACACGCATACGCACACAGCAGTGATTATAAATAGTTTGATTGTGCAATATCTTAAATGATTGGCTCTTCAAAGGAGGTCCTACTCCAGTAGTAGTGCTGGGTTTCAACTGCACCATGCCTTTGGCTAATATTCCCACATGAGTGTTATTTATGAGTTATCATATAATGGCTTAACTGCAGAAACAGCAGGGTATTTATTTCCATGGAATGTACTGTACATTTGATTAAAGGCAGTGTGGGGACGTACTATATGGGGGATCATAATCTGACCAGTGTAACGCCAGAGCATGATGATCGTCCAACACGGACTGGGACGGCTCACGTTTCCTCCCCACACACTGGAATCAAATGGTGCAAAGCCTGGAGCATATAGGCTTTCAACACTCTCATTTTCCCCTGTATTTTCCTAGCTCCATAGCTGTGAAATGTCTTCCTGTTTTATATACATTGAGTGGACACATGCCAAATTGGGAGGACCAATCTAGATCGAGAGAGCGCGAAGGGCCTTGTCAAAATCCATATGTCTGAAATATTTCAGAAAATTGACCACGGTTGGATGGGGTGGTGTGGGGAACGGGGTGGCCTGTTGTCTCTACTACTGCTACTACTACAGCCCCTCATCTATTCCCTTGGAGAGAGAGTGCAAGAATGTATGAGTTAAGCAACTCACCCAGCGAGAGAGAGATCCTCCCCAACGCACTTCTATGTCCATACTAATATCAATTTTTCACGTCCAATTGCCCTGTTATGGTAATCGTCAGAGGCCCACCATGGGCCGATTACTCACAGCTGACTTCAGAGGGGCCTGCTGAACACTCTTACTATTAACACATTCCTGCTTATTAATTCCCTCCCAGTCATTCCGGTGCGGCCACTCCCTGATATCCGTCATCATTCCATGCCTATTAGCAGAACGGCCAACACCATAGCGGTGTGCACCACCATAGTCCTGTTTTCTGCTCTGCTCTTGAAGGAAATGACATGGTTGGAGTGCTGTACACAGAGAAAATAGCAATTTAGGTTCCATGTATATGAAGCCATCTTGGTGTTGTTAGGTATTTTTCATAATTTTTAGCAGTTGCCCAAGTTTATTTTCTACATGTCTTTTGTGGCTAAAGGCTCATGTGAAGGTGTCTGTAAAAGGCATTTCAATGAATTTCTATTGTTTTTTAATCTTATTTTTTGGTGGCAGCTCAGTGGCCACCAGGCTTATTTCAACAGTGTAAAGGCCATTTGCAAGTTTATTGAGAATTTTGTGTCCTTTCAAATCATCTGTACTTATAAGTCTGTTCTTTAAAGACTATATATAGATGGGGATTGTCTCTGAGGGCTTTTGGTTCCACTGCCGTAAATCCTAATGTTGCCCATGCTCCTGGAATCAGTACAGGAATATTCCTCACAGTGTTCTTTGGACACTAGCTAGCCTCTGGAATACCCACCATGAGAGAGCTGTGGTTTGGAGCTTCTAGAGACGTGAGGGAATGTGTGCGCTCACAGGGCTAAACCTCACTCACTGTCTCCGGTTTCTCTGTTACCACATGAAAGACCAGCAGTAGCCCTGAGTGTGGTCTTTCTGATGAAGCCTCCAACTGACATTTGGACTGTCTCGGTGGACACAGCTCAATCAAGCAATCAATCAAGTAGTATTTATGCAGCTGTTTTTTATCATATACACTATATATACAAAAGTATGTGGACACCACTTCAAATTAGTGGATTCGGCTATTTCAACCACACCCATTGCTGACAGGTGTATAAAATTGAGCACACTGCCATGCAATCTCCATAGCCAAACATTGGCAGTAGAATGGCCTTATTGAAGAGCTCAGTGACTTTCAATGTGGCACCGTCATAGGATGCCACCTTTCCAACAAGTCAGTTCGTCAAATTTCTGCCCTGCTAGAGCTGCCCCGGTCAACTGTAGGTGCTGTTATTGTGAAGTGGAAACATCTAGGAGCAACAACGGCTCAGCCACGAAGTGGTAGGCCTCACAAGCTCACAGAACGAGACCGCCGAGTGCTGAAGCGCCTAGCGCGTAGAAATTGTCTGTCCTCGGTTGCAACACTCACTATCGAATTCCAAACTTCCTCTGGAAGCAACGTCAGCACAATAACTGTTCCTCGAGAGCTTCATGAAATGGGTTTCCATGGTCGAGCAGCCGCACACAAGCCTAAAATCACCATGCACAATGCCAAGCGTCGGCTAGAGTGGTAAAGCTCGCCGCCATTGGACTCTGGAGTAGTGGAAAGTCTTTCTCTGGAGTGATGAATCACCATTCACCATCTGGCATGCATAGTAACAACTGTAAAGTTTGGTGGAGGAGGAATAATGGTCTGGGGCTGTTTCTCATGGTACGGTCTAGGCCCCTTAGTACCAGTGAAGGGAAATCTTAACGCTACAGCATACAATGACATTCTTGACGATTCTGTGCTTTCAACATTGTGGCAACAGTTTGGGGAAGGCCCTTTCCTTTTTCAGCATGACAATGCCCCTGTGCACAAAGCGAGGTCCATACAGAAATGGTTTGTCGAGATCGGTGTGGAAGAACTTGACTGGCCTGCACAGAGCCCTGATCTCAACCCCATCGAACACCTTTGGGATGAATTGGAACGCCGACTGCGAGCCAGGCCTAATCACCCAACATCAGTGCCGACCTCACTAATGCTCTTGTGGCTGAATGGAAGCAAGTCCCCGCAGCAGTGTTCCAACACCTAGTGGAAAGCCTTCCCAGAAGATTAAAGGCTGTTAGAGCAGCAAAGGGGGGACCAACTCCATATTAATGCCCATGATTTTGGAATGAGATGTAGGTGCAGGTGCACACACAGTTTTGGTCATGTAGTGCATATATATATTTATATATACAGTCGGAAGTTTACATACACTTAGGTTGGAGTCATTAAAACTCGTTTTTCAACCACTCCATATATTTCTTGTTAACAAACTATACTTTTTGCATGACACAAGTAATTTTTCCAACAATTGTTTACAGACAGATTATTTCACTTATAATTCACTGTATCACAATTCCAGTTGGTCAGAATTGTACATACACTAAGTTGACTGTGCCTTTAAACAGCTTGGAAAATTCCAGAAAATGATGTCATGGCTTTAGAAGCTTCTGATAGGCTAATTGACATAATTTGAGTCAAATGGAGGTGTATCTTTGGCTGTATTTCAAGGCGTACCTTCAAATTCACTGCCTCTTTGCTTGACATCATGGGAAAATCAAAAGAAATCAGCCAAGACCTCAGAGAAGAAATCGTTGTCACGGTTTCGGCCGAGGCTGCCTCTCTTCCGTGCTCGGGCAGGCTTCGGCGTTCGTCGTCTCCGGAATACTAGCTGCCACCGTTGTATGTTTCTATGTTCGTTTGGTCTTGTCTGGAATTGTACACCTGTTGTCGTTTAGTGTCATTAGTGTCCTATAAGTTCTCGTTGTGTTTGTCAGGTGTTGTGTGTGATTGTTTCCTATGTCGTGTTGGTGCGCTACCCTTTTCGGTGCGCTATTTGTAGCTTGCCTCCTTTGTATTTAGGAGAGGATTTTCACACATGTTTAGTGCGCCCTTTTGTTTACGCCTGTGTGCGCATTTTCTCGCCTCCGGGCTGTTGGATTGTGTTTTTGTGTGTGCTCTACTAAAAGTATTTGTTGGACTTATCTTCTGCGTCCTGCGCCTGATTCCACACCACACCCACCTACAGCACCTACTGACAGAATCACACACCATCTGAATGGAATCAGCAGGAGACGCAGCAGCACAGGAGACGTTGGAGGATCGGGTTCGGGAGCAGAATGACCAGATCCTGCGGATCGGGACCGCCCTGCAGGATGTGATCAACACGCTCCAACGCTGGGAGACCCGAGGAACACCCCCAACGCCACCGTCCCTACCATCACCATCAGCAAGTCAGCCCATTCCCGCTCCGGAACCCAGAGGAGTTCGACTCTCGCTCCCGAGGGCCTACGATGGGACCGCTGCCGGGTGTCAGGGCTTCCTTCTCCAGGTGGAGCTTTACCTGGCCACCGTGCACCCGGCGCCCTCGGGACACGAGAGCGTGTCCGCCCTTATCTCCTGCCTTTCCGGCAAGGCGTTAGAATGGGCCAACGCCGAGTGTTGACGTCCCCTTCCCCGTTCATGCCCTAGATAGCCGTCCGTTGGGATCGGGCTTGATCAGGGAGGTCACGGCGCCACTTAGGATGTGTGCGCAGGGGGGTCATCAGGAGATGATCCAGCTATTTCTGATCGACTCGCCTGCGTATCCGGTGGTGCTGGGCATGCCCTGGTTGAGTACCCATAACCCGTCTATTTCGTGGCAGGAGAGGGCTCTGATGGAGTGGTCTGCCCAGTGTGTGGGTCGATGTTTAGGCGTTTCCGTAGGGGCTACCTCGGTGGAGAGTCCAAACCAGGTGCCCGCATTGCACGTTCCCCCTGAGTATGGGGATTTGGCTATTGTGTTCAGTAAGTCGAGGGCGACGCAGTTGCCTCCCCATAGGCAGGGAGATTGTGCGATAGACCTCCAGGCAGGAGCTGCGCTCCCACGGAGCCATGTGTATCCTCTGTCTCAGGAGGAGAAGAGAGCTATGGAGACTTACATAGACGAATCTCTGAGACAAGGATACATACGGCCCTCCACTTCCCCTGCGTCCTCGAGTTTCTTTTTTGTGAAGAAAAAGGATGGTGGGTTACGCCCGTGCATTGATTACCGTGGTCTCAATCAGATCACGGTGAAGTACAGTTATCCACTCCCGCTGATTGCGACCATGACGGAGTCATTGCACGGGGCGCGTTTCTTCACTAAATTAGATCTCAGGAGCGCGTACAACTTGGTGCGCATTAGGGGGGGCGATGAATGGAAGACAGCCTTTAGTACCACCTCGGGCCATTACGAGTATCTTGTCATGCCATACGGGTTAATGAACGCTCCTTCAGTTTTCCAATCATTCGTGGATGAGATCTTCAGGGACATGCTGGGGCAGGGGGTGGTCGTGTACATAGATGACATTCTCGTGTACTCGTCTACCCGAGTCGAGCATGTGGCACTGGTGCGCCGAGTGTTGCGGAGGCTGTTGGAGCACGACCTGTATGTCAAGGCAGAGAAGTGTCTGTTTTTCCAGGAGTCGGTCTCCTTTTTGGGTTATCAGTTGTCTGCGTCAGGGGTGAAGATGGAGGTAGACCGGGTGTCAGCCGTGCGTAATTGGCAAACGCCAACCACTGTGAAGGAGGTGCAGCAGTTTTTGGGGTTTGCGAATTACTACCGGAGGTTTATCCGAAATTTTTGGACAGGTGGCAGCTCCCATAATGTCTCTTTTGAAGGGGGGTCCGGTGCGTCTGCAGTGGTCAGCCGAGGCGGACAGGGCGTTTGGGAGGCTGAAGGACCTGTTTACCTCGGCTCCGGTGCTGGCGCATCCGGATCCCTCTTTACCATTTCAGGTAGAGGTGGACGCGTCAGAGGCCGGTATAGGAGCCGTGCTTTCGCAACGGTCCGGCACGCCACCTAAACTCCGCCCCTGTGCTTTTTATTCCAAGAAGCTCAGTCCGGCGGAGCGAAACTATGACGTTGGGGACAGGGAGCTGTTAGCCGTGGTACAGGCCCTAAAGGTGTGGAGGCACTGGCTTGAGGGGGCTCAACACCCTTTCCTCATTTTGACGGACCACCGTAACCTGGAGTACATCCGGGCAGCTAGGAGACTAAACCCTCGCCAGGCGCGGTGGAATATGTTTTTGTCCCGGTTCATATTTAAGATCACATACATCCCTGGGTCACAGAACGGTAAGGCAGACGCGCTGTCTCGGCGGTATGACACGGAGGAGAGGTCCGTGGAGCCCACTCCCATACTGCCGGAGTCTTGTCTGGTGGCACCGGTAGTGTGGGAGGTCGATGCTGAACTCGAGCGGGCGCTGCGCACCGACCCTAGTCTACCTCAATGCCCGGAGGGTCGGAAGTACGTTCCGCTCGAGGTTCGGGATCGATTGATCTATTGGGCTCACACGTCACCCTCCTCTGGACATCCTGGTATCGGCCGGACAGTGCACTGCCTTAGTGCTAAGTACTGGTGGCCCACGTTGGCGAGGGATGTGAGGGTTTATGTCTCCTCCTGCTCGGTGTGCGCCTAGTGTAAGGCGCCTAGACATCTGCCTAGGGGTAAGTTACTACCCCTGCCCGTTCCACAACGACCATGGTCTCACCTCTCGGTGGATTTCATCACTGACCTTCCTCCCTCACAGGGGAATACTACTATACTGGTCGTTGTGGACCGGTTCTCTAAGGCCTGTCGTTTGCTCCCTATGCCGGGCCTTCCTACGGCCCTACAGACCGCCGAAGCGCTATTCACCCATGTTTTCCGGCACTACGGGGTACCCGAGGATATTGTGTCTGATCGAGGTCCCCAATTTACCTCCAGAGTCTGGAGAGCCTTTATGGAGCGGTTGGGGGTCTCGGTGAGCCTCACCTCGGGTTACCATCCGGAGAGTAATGGGCAGGTGGAACGTGTGAATCAGGATGTGGGTAGGTTTCTTAGATCATACTGCCAGGACCGGCCGGAGGAGTGGGCACGGTACGTTCCCTGGGCAGAAATGGCCCAGAATTCCCTACGCCATTCCTCCACTAACCTAACCCCTTTCCAATGTGTGTTGGGTTACCAGCCGGTTCTGGCACCTTGGCAGCAGAGCCAGATCGAGGCTCCTGCGGTGGATGAGTGGGTGCGGCGCTCGGGGGAGACGTGGAACGCTGCACACGTCCACCTGCAGCGGGCCCTCCGTCGTCAAAAGGCGAGCGCCGATCTCCACCGCAGTGAGGGACCGGTGTACGCACCTGGTGATCGAGTCTGGCTCTCTACCAGAAACCTGCCCCTCCGCCTGCCCTGTCGGAAACTGGGTCGGCGGTTTGTGGGGCCATTTAAAGTCCTGAGAAGATTGAACGAGGTGTGTTACAGATTACAACTACCTGTTGAGTATAAAAGTATTAACCCCTCGTTCCATGTGTCTCTTCTCAGGCCGGTGGTAGCTGGCCCACTCCAAGAAAATGAGATCAGGGAGACTCCTCCGCCCCCATTGGACATCGAGGGGGCACCGGCGTACTCCGTGCGGTCCATCTTGGATTCGAGACGTCGGATGGGGGGTCTCCAATATCTGGTGGAGTGGGAGGGGTACGGCCCGGAGGAACAGTGCTGGGTGCCGAGGGGAGACATTTTGGACCCGTCTCTCCTGACGGAATTCCATCGTAGTCACCCGACGCGCCCTGCTCCGCGTCCTCCTGGTCGTCCCCGAGGCCGGAGTCGGCGCACGTCTGGAGCCGCGCGTCAAGGGGGGGGTACTGTCACGGTTTCGGCCGAGGCTGCCTCTCTTCCGTGCTCGGGCAGGCTTCGGCGTTCGTCGTCTCCGGAATACTAGCTGCCACCGTTGTATGTTTCTATGTTCGTTTGGTCTTGTCTGGAATTGTACACCTGTTGTCGTTTAGTGTCATTAGTGTCCTATAAGTTCTCGTTGTGTTTGTCAGGTGTTGTGTGTGATTGTTTCCTATGTCGTGTTGGTGCGCTACCCTTTTCGGTGCGCTATTTGTAGCTTGCCTCCTTTGTATTTAGGAGAGGATTTTCGCACATATTTAGTGCGCCCTTTTGTTTACGCCTGTGTGCGCATTTTCTCGCCTCCGGGCTGTTGGATTGTGTTTTTGTGTGTGCTCTACTAAAAGTCTTTGTTGGACTTATCTTCTGCGTCCTGCGCCTGATTCCACACCACACCCACCTACAGCACCTACTGACAATCGTAGACCTCCACAAGTCTGGTTCATCCTTGGGAGCAATTTCCAAACACCTGAAGGTACCACGTTCATCTGAAAAAACAATAGTACGCAAGTATAAACACCATGGGACCACACAGCCGTCATACCGCTCAGGAAGGAGACGCGTTCTGTCTCCTAGAGATTAATGTACTTTGGTGCGAAAAGTGCGAATCAATCCCAGAGCAACAGCAAAGGACCTTGTGAAGATTCTGGAGGAAACAGGTACAAAAGTATCTATATCCACAGTAAAACAAGTCCTATATCGACATAACCTGAAAGGCCGCTCAGCAAGGAAGAAGCCACTGCTCCAAAACCGCCATAAAAAAGCCAGCCAACGGTTTGCAACTGCAAATGGGGACAAAGATCGTACTTTTTGGAGAAATGTCCTCTGGTCTGATGAATCAAAAATATAACTGTTTGGTCATAATGGCCATCGTTATGTTTGGAGGAAAAAGGGGGTCACTTGCAAGCCGAAGAACACCATCCCAACCGTGAAGCATGGGGGTGTCATTATCATGCTGTGGGGGTGCTTTGCTGCAGAAGGGACTGGTGCACTTCACAAAATAGATGGCATCATGAGGAAGGAAAATTATGTGGATATATTGAAGCAACATCTCAAGACATCAGTCAGGAAGTTAAAGCTTGGTCGCAAATGGTTCTTCCAAATGGACAATGACCCCAAGCATACTCCCAAAGTTGTGGTAAAATGGCTTTAAGAAATGAAGGTCAGTCAGTATAAATAATTTCAAGTACTTTTAATGTTTCTTCAAGTGCAGTCACAAAAACCATCAAGCGCTATGATGAAACTGGCTCTCATGAGGACCGCCACAGTAATGGAAGACCCAGAGTTACATATGCTGCAGTGAATAAGTTCATTAGAGTTACCAGCCTCCGAAATTGCAGCCCAAATAAATGCTTCACAGAGTTCAAGTCACAGACACATCTCAACATCAACTGTTTTGAGGGGACTATGTGAATCAGGCCTTCATGGTCGAATTGCTGCAAAGAAACCACTACTAAAGGACACCAATAAGAAGAAGAGACCTGCAAGGGCCAAGACACACGAGCAATGGACATTAGACCGGTGGAAATTTGTCCTTTGGTCTGGAGTCCAAATTGGAGATTTTGGTTCCAACTGCCGTGTCTTTGTGAGACACAGTTTGGGTGAACGGATGATCTCTGCATGTGTAGTTCCCACCGTAAAGCATGGAGGAGGAGGTGTTATGGTGTGGGGGTGCTTTGCTGGTGACACTGTCTGTGATTTATTTAGAATTCAAGGCACACTTAACCAGCATGGCTACCACAGCATTTTGCAGCGATATGCTATCCCATTTGTCTCCCGAGTGGCGCAGTGATCTAAGGCACTGCATCGCTGTGCCACCAGAGATCCTGGTTCGAATCCAGGCTCTGTCGTAGCCGGCTGCGACCGGGAGACCCATGGGGCGGCGCACAATTGTCCAGGGTAGGGGAGGGAATGGCCGGCAGGGATGTAGCTCAGTTGGTAGAGCATAGCGTTTCCAATGCCAGGGTTGTGGGTTTGATTCCCACGGGGGGCCGGTATAAAAGAAAAGAAAATGGTATGCACTAACTGTAAGTCGCTCTAGATAAGAGCGTCTTCTAAATGACGTAAATGTAATCTGGTTTGGGCTTAGTGGGACTATCATTTGTTTTTCAGCAATTACACCCAGGAAATACACATGCCAAGATCATATATTTTATTTTTTTATGCATTTGCCATAAAATGCTTAACAGCAACCTGGGCCTAAACCTCCAAAAGTGTAAGACAGTTGCAAGGAAAGCTTTGCACACAAATCACATAGGGAAACATTCCAGACGACTTATGCACTTAGGAGGTTGGAAGGTAATGGAAAAACTGAACACTCTAAAACACAGGCACACAGACAATGTCCAATTTACTGAAGCCAATACCTTTGGAATCTATGGTCTTCTCCCAGTTCATTCCAGCTTACTGCTACAGACTTATGTCACTGCACTGCCGAAACCCTCTCCTCCCTCCCCTCTCATCTTATTCAATCCTAGCCCTGACGATTTGGCATTCACACCAATTTGCCATTAACAACACCTGCTAATAACTCCAGCTTTTATTGCATTAGCTATTAACTGTTCCACAGTGGAAGTCATAGCCTAGTGCTCCACGCTACACTGCGAGCCCCCTTTGATTTCCAGTTGCATATATCAACCTGCAATTATAGGACCTGGTCTGGAAACTGTCAAGCATGACTACAGCGGTATTGGAATTATTGCAATTACACCCAGGTAATTGACCCGCCATCGGTGAAGATGTTAAATGGTGTGTCTGCCGTGTAAGTCCATGTCAGGAACCATCTCATTCCACTTTCCCTCTCAGTGTGACACACTGTATGAAATTGTAGTCGTACAGCAATGAAACATTGTTATAGGACTGGTGAACATACATACTTTGCACTGTGGGACTACAGTGGAAAAGTATGGAGTACCTGGTAGGATAAGTTAGCCTGGCTAACATGCTAGCTGGAATCCCCTGCCATTAACCTCTGTATTGTCTTTATATAGCGGTAGATGATTAGTCAATTACACTGTTATTTATTATTTAAACCTGAAACCTGAGGTTCTCCTCTCTGCTCATTCCAGGCTGACAGAAGGTGAACATTAGCTTAGCTTAGTGTATTCTCTGTGATGGCGTGGGTTATCTGAAGCAGCTGTTTATTTAGTGTTTTCCCTGAATCCTTTCAGTCCAGTGCTGCTGTCTGGTCTGGGCCAGTCCTCACTACTATCAGGCAGCACAGTGCAACACAGCAGCTGCTGCTCGCACAGTCACAGCAGCCATTGTTGATTCCTCCCTCATCACCTCAGTGTGCTCAACTCACCACTGAGAGAGAAGTAGATAGAGGAAAGAGCGGGAGAGAGAGAAGGATGGGGAGAGGAGAACGAGGGATAGAGAGAGAAGGAGACTGAGGACGAGAGACACAGAGTGAAGAAGCCATAGTAAGTGAAAAAGTGAAATCGAGATATAGAACGTGAGAGAGTGAGAAAGAGATAGAGAGGGAGGGGAGGAGTGGGCCACTCAGCCAATCACGTGCGTCTTCGTCTCATCTGAATTAAGCTGTGCAAAACAGGCCCCAGGGCTGGTTGCTAAGCAGTGAGATGGGCTTGGCGATTTCCACAGAGACAGTGTGGCGAGAGCTTTCTGATGGCCTGAACCACACAACCCATAATGAGCGCTCACACGCATAACCACGGCAACAATAGAGATCCAAATAATGCGGTGCATATACCTTCGCAGTAATGTGTGATATGTATAATACATGTTATGTGCGATAATTACATAGATGTATTCCCTATGTGGTGATATTGATATTGACCTTATAAGCTGCTTTAAGAAAATGTGTTAGACATACATTCATGTCTGAGAACCTTTATATTCAAAGATTTGACTGATGTTTTTATTCTTGTATTTTTAGGTTTGGTTAATGATATTCAGACAAAGTACTACTCCAGTTCATTCCTCTCTGGCCAATGGAGGCCACAATTTGGCTATTTTGCTAATTGTCGCCATAGCGACATGTTGGTAAACTTGGTTGCCTTGGCAGCGGGGGTCTTGTTTGTTTCCTGAGAGCTCTTGAGATGTGGCTTGTAGAAGGGCATTTTCCCCGGGTCCTGTTTTGGGTTGGCTGAGGAAGCTGGTTGACCTTTTGTTTCAGGAGTTGGGAGAAGCCAAACAAGCCAAGTCTGTAGGTCTGTCAACAAACACTTAACGGTCTGGGAGGAGAGGAAATCAAATGAGGACCCTCTAGGCCGGGCCAAACGCTATTCATTTTAGAGTGTTTGTGAGCAAGCAGGCCACTGGATGCTTCAACAGGCCATATAAATAATGACAAAAGTGTATCTATTCACCAACTTAATCCATTTCTTATAGCTTGTTTGTGGATGAGGTCGGTTTTGATACAGCAGTTTAATGTAAAGGTTAAGTGAAACGTGAAGAAAATATCATGTATCAGCTCTTTTCTTGTTTCCTGGAAATTCATTGTCCTTGTCATTTGGAATTGTTCAAATTCGTAATGTAAATGCATGATAAGGTAGGGCTAGACTGTGTGTATGTGTGTGTGTGTGTGTGTGTGTGTGTGTGTGTGTGTGTGTGTGTGTGTGTATGTGTGTGTGTGTGTGTGTGTGTGTGTGTGTGTGTGTGTGTGTGTGTGTGTGTGTGTGTGTGTGTGTGTGTGTGTGTGTGTGTGTGTGCGTGCGTGTGTGTGTGTGTGTGTGTGTGTGCGTGCGTGTGTGTTGCACTGTGATGAGTGATGCTGTGGCATTCTAGAGTGAGTGTAACACAGTTAGACATTAGAGCCTGCAGGCAAACAAAACGTCATAATTCTGATTCATGGCTTCAAACTCATCCCAATACTACAACAGGTACCTATGCTTGTTTTCTCCACCCCTTTCACTATTATATAATTCAATATATAATATAATTCAATATATATATTATCAATATTATTATTATAATTTCAATATATAATTAAACATATGATATAATAATTATACGGTATACTTTCTGAACATGATCCACAGCAATCAGCAGACAGAAATGCACACATCTGTATGAATACGCTATTCATTTCATAAATACCACAATAGTACATTATCGGTGGATATTTCCAACGCCTATTTTAATCTTTATTCTTTCATCGATGACAAAAGCCACAGAAATCCTAGGTAATTAAAAATAAATTAAAATGAAACAGCAAATTAAGAAAATCGCTTTGGACTGACAGCATTGGCAGTGGCCCATCATATCAAGCCAATTAGCTGCTGCCAGAGAAGGCGACTGTGGCTATTTTTCTTGTTTAACTTGTTAGATGGGTCCTCAGCACGGCGCTCACTCATTTCAGACCTTCGCTAATTACTTTAAAAGCCAAATCAAAGTGGCCACTATCTGGCATCACTGCCCCCTCATCTAGGAATTTAATTAGGCATTGGTTTGAATAAAATACCCATTTTGGATGAGAAGCATTGTTAATAAAGCTCGCTGATCGTGTGTCTTAATCAGTAGTGTAGAAGGACCAGGACAGGTTATTCGTAAGCAGTTCAATCCTCTACAAGCGTCATAAGAGTGACATACTGTAAGAGGCCTTTAGAAGGTCAGACTACTGGGTTGGCTGTTCTATAACATGAATAAGGACTCAGTGAATACTCAACACAATCTCCTGTGCCATTAGCTCCACTGAGAACACATTTGGAAGATAGTGAAAGCATTCCATCTTCAAGTTGATGAAAACTAAATTGGAAAACCTGGATTTCTTCCTGCCATTTTGTGTTGGTAATGAAGTCATTAGGGGTGTTGTGAGTGGCAATGCAATTGTTCCTAAGTCCATATCTCACTGTTAAAAAATGTATTTGTTTAAACAAAATATTATTAAGTAATGATTGCACAGCCTTTTTTTTTGTTTACTCAACTCTTCCTTCAACCTTACCTGAACTTAACATTTTTAGTTGGGCCAAACTTAGCTCCAACATGAGAAAATGTAGGCAAAGATTTAGTCACCTTAAAATGATGTGTTTGCTCAGATTGTCTAATATGTTCATTCAACTAGAAAATATTATTTGGCATCTTACCTAAAAAAAAAGATGACTGTGGAGCTAGTTACACACACACTGCTTTTACAATGCAATGTTTTCAACGTACATATTTGACACACGATTACATTGTGCATGTTCATTTATACAGTAATTATTATTCAACACCTACTCACCTGGGATTTGAACTCACAACGTCTTGGTTCACAGCATTCCATTCTTCCTGCTAGGCCACCATGTCTGTGTCAATAAGTGAGTTCACCTGTATTGCTACACTTTGCACTTCAAACATAATATTAGCTCTGTTAAAAGTACACTCAATAAAAACTATTTTATTTATCATAGTGATTAAGGAGTACCATTAAAGCAGAGTAATATGCCCCAGCAACATTAGACAACTATACAGAAAAAACTCAAATTGCTTAAATAAGTAAATCAAATCCATAATAAGAAAATAGTAATATTAACTGATAAGTAAAACAGATATGTTGGCATAGCAGGAAGATCGGAATGCCATGATCCAAGCGGTTGTGAGTTCAAATCCCAGATGAAGACATAATAATAACTGATCATCCAAAATGTAATAATTATGTGTCAAATATGTAAACATTCTATGTTAAACTATGTGTGTAACCAGTTACATTGTGTTTTTTGCCAACGTTTTCTCTTTTTGGATCTTTGGGCCAACAATTTTTTTTTAGTTCAGGTAACACTTGGTCCGAAAAAATTCAGTAAACCAAAAAAAAGGCTGTGGAACCAGTTACTTAATAATAATTAGTTGAAACAATTATATAGATTTGTAGGTATTTTGTTTTACAGTGCGGGCTACAGACGCTGAGATTGGAAAGTTGGAAAGTGGAGACTTCAGATGTAATGAGACCTATCTGAGTCTCTGTGCTTCAGTGCTACCCAGCAGATTGTGTTTGTATACGTGCATGTGTGTGTGCATAAGTGTATTTGTCAGAAGGTCCAGTATCTGTGGAGATAATGCCCTTTGTGTCATCATTGTGTACTCACCAAGGACCATCGGAACAACAGGGGCCCCTGCTAGCCAATCAGACGTGTTTGTTTGGCCCCACTCCTCCTTGCAGCCTCTGTCTAATTGGTCACTGGTGAGTTCCGTGCTCTCTCTTAGAATGCTGATGACCGTGAATGAACTGGGCCCTATGACTCTCTAGTGATCAGAATGGAATTTCAAACACACCCTCTAAAACACACCCCACCATTAAAAAAGAACAGACACATACTAAAGAAGTGATAAGGTCATATCTCATCATTAGGGAAGGCTGACCTTGACCCCTGACCTGGACCTCTGTATTTTGCTACCTGCTGAAGCCAGGTAAACAGGGGACTTTGTTTTCATTGCGATTGGGGAGGGAAGGAGTGCTGTACCTTGGACTAAAGGCCTCATTCCTGGCACTGGAATGGGCTGCAGTACTGTAGATTAGTGTTTCTATATGTTGATCCTGGTCACATTCTAGCTAAGCAGTAATTAAACCGTCATTAGAATATCTGCTGAAAAACCCTAAAAATCAATTATTTTAGAATTATTCCTAAGACTGATTAATTGTTAAGAACGATTCAAATAGTTAGGCTAGATGTAGTTGTAGTGAAAATGTGCATACACAATGGATCCTTAGAATAGGAGTTTAGACACAGACCTGAGTGTACCGGGAAAAGGGATGTATTTTTATCAGTGCCTGATGTGATGGGATAGGGAGGGTTTTGAGAGTGATGGAGAGTCTTGTTTTCTCAGTGTCTGTGAACTCTGTCGACCTGGACCTCCTCTCTGTTGCTCTTGGCCTCCGACACTGGACAATGGCAGCGCAGAGAGACACACAGACCGTTTTTCACGAATTCTTTCCGATCATTATGATGGCAGAGCTAGGAGAGTGAGATGGGAAGGAAGGAGGGAGGGAGGGGGCACACTAGGGGGAAATATAGTTTTATCTCAGGTCTGTTCAGTAGAGAGAGAAGGGGGCGGGTGAAGGAAGAGCTCCTGACAACAAGCCTTTCACTAGACCTCCCACTCCTACTGTGTTGGCAGGTAGCCTAGCGGTTAAGAGCATTGGGCCAGTAACTGAAAGGTTGCTAGTTTGAATCCCCAAGTTGACTAGGTGAAATATCTGTTAATGTGCCTTGAGCAAGGCACTTAACCCTAGTTGCTCTGGCTAAAAACATCTGCTAAATGACTCAAATGTAAATGTACTGCAGTAGATGCTGTTCCTTGTGTCAACCTGTGACCACCATAATGAAACTATTAGAGAGTCTGTTCTAGTATTAGAGAGTCTGTTCACAGTCACTGCAAATTCCTTGTGTGCCTTTATCAGTGGAGCTGTAGAAGGCAGGAGGTGTGTATGTGAGCCTGGGCTCTGTAGAGCATCACCTGAGAACAGCAAGCTCCTCCATCACCCTGTCGGCCACACAAAGCTCTCTTGTTTCTCCTCTCCCCGGCCACCCCCGGTGACAGATCTGCATCCAGCCGGCGGGTTGCAAAGGCGCATTGTCCCCCCCGCACCTCATACACACACACACACAGTCATAATTAATACATCTCCGGTGTCCATATTTCATTGTTTGCTTTAAAACCCCAGGAAGGAAGGGGTTGGAGGAGATATTCTAAAACAGCCTCTAAGATTAATTAAGGTGGAGAGAAAAGGGATGTGTCCCGGGAAAGAGCAGAGCTCGGCACAATGCGGCACGCTTCATTTAAATAAGGGCAAGCATCGGTCCCGGTGTGTGTGTGTGTCTTCACAACGCCTTTACACCTGAAATGAAGTATAACTAGCCCACCAGATTAGGAAATGCACCATATATTCTTCCGCCCACCCCACCCCACCCCACCTCTCTCTCCTTTCTCCATTATTTGTAGTCAAAGTTTTTGAAATGACTTTGCAATCTGATGATGCGCCGGCCTATTATATTGTCTAGCAGGACAAATATCCCTGCGTTTTCCTCTGTAGAACTAACACAATTTTTCCATGTCAGAGGTGGGTAATATCCCAACGGTCCAGGGAGGCAGCGGGCTGCGTTTGGGGATGCTGTCATTAATCCTGGTGGGCCATCTCGCGCTCAGATTATTAGGGAAATACATTTGCATGCCAGGTGAAGCACTGAAGGCGCAAATTATATTTCCTGACAGCGAGGTAGAGAATGGAGCCAGCCACTGCATCACTCACCCCCACCACACCCACACACACACGCACATGTGCGCACACACATGCACACACACACAAGCATGCACGCACGCGTTCGTGTGCAGTGCACACACAAACATACACACACACACACAAACACATAAACACACACTAATCAGAACACCTATGCACACACAAATGAAATACACAGTGTGCTGTCACATTTACACATACACCACATTTTCTCCCGCCCCGGTACTGCTGGCTGTTACCTAGAGAGAGGGGAGTCCAGGTCTCTGTTACAGTTTGCACTACCTCAGAAATCTCCCTGGAGCACTGCTGTAATCTGCACCACAGATGACAGGAGGAACTGGGAAGAAAATATATACAGTTTGTGTAGGATAGTACGATTCCCACTGCATTTATTGAGCATCGGACTGTCAGCGTGTGTGTTTGTGTGTGTTTTTGGGAGGGTGGGTTGAATGTGTGCGTGTGTGTTGTCGTGTGTGCGTGCATGTCTGTCGTTGTGGATGTGTGTGTGGCTGTGTGGGTGGGTTTGTGTGTGTGGACGTAGGCCGCTGGCTCTTGAGTGTCCTCTAACCCTGACAGTAATGGTCCATAAAAGCCTAATGGGGTGGGCAGCAGTGTCAACTTCTTTATTTAACATCTCCCTCAAAAGATGAAAAGTCTCTCTCAACTTCTCGTGTTGCACACACGGCTAAGCAACTGTTTTCATCCTCTCCTTTTGTTTTAGCATAACTTTAGGAGTATTGGACTGTTTTCCACCATATTAGTAAGACATCCACCCCTCCCCCATTCCTAAATGTATGGTCAGTAGTTCTTATTGTCCTATAAAGTGATAATGATCAAACTCATATAAGGACCTTGGGAAATAATGGTGGTATCTCTGGTAGACCCTGATATAACAAACCCTTTATAACAAAAAATACATCTATTTATTTTCCAAGCGTAATTCCCTTTTGCCATAACCCCTCACAACATACACCCTTAATGAGGTATGTCGTCAAGGAAACTCAGTTCCAGATGATAACAACAACAGCCATCGCTTGGTTCTGTCTGAACTGTGATCGTTGGGTTCGGTCTTAATTGTTGACGTTAGGTTCAGGGAGCTAGAAACAGTGCGTCAGTATTGCCCTCTCAGTTACTTTGCATAAGACAGTGTCTACATAAAAAGATGCTCACCAACTACTCCCAGCTAAGCCATCTCTATCATCGGTTGTGATGTCTTGTTCTTTGTCCGTTGTGTGGCTTCTTTGTCAATTATCCTTCATCAGTTGACCGGCACTATAGGTATTGAGGAAACAGCAGGGGGCCTGATTCCACACTACACCCCCTATTTAGACATGCATATATTCTTATTAAAGTCACCACTCCCGGAACAGGACAACACAGAGGAAGCAGAATGACCTTGAAATATGCATCTCTAGACCCACTTTTTAGAATTAAAGGTAGACTCAGCAAGATGACGTTGCATGCACGATGTGAACACAATATCGGGTCAATTTCCGCAACAACTAAGAGTATTGAAGCGCGAGGCTAAACTTCTCAGCTGTTTTGGGCCCGTAGCTACCATGTTGTATCAGCGTGAAGCGAACCCGTGCACATGCACAGAAACTCTGTGTGACCGTGTGAGAGCAAAGCCTTGCATCGCGCTCATCTCAATATCTGCGGTGCTGCTCATTGCAACATCTTCTCGCTGAGTCTACCTTTACGTTTGGAGAATTAAATGAATTGTATTATATAAGATCTACATTTTACTGTGAAAAGGCATAGTTGAGGTTTGTCATAGCCTAATTGTCTTGTGTCACATACAATAATGTGCTCATTAGTCATAAATAAGGAACATTCTAGCAGCATGTTCTAAACTACATGTCAAGCCACTGCAGAGACCATTAACCAAACATGTTCTACTTTCAAACATAGAATAATTAGCAATTTTGGACCCATACCACATATGGAATGCGCTGCAAATAATTTCCAAAGGCGAAAATTTAGCAATTTTTCCAAATGAGCTTTGATATTTGAATCAGAGTACAACATTGTGTACAGTAGTATGTACATAGTGTCACGCCCTGGCTCTGGGACTCTTATATGTTGAGCCAGGGTGTGTAGATTCTATGTGTTTGTGTTTCTATGTTAGGATCTAGTTCATGTGTATCTATGTTGGCCGGGGTGGTTCTCAATCAGAGGCAACGAGAATCAGCTGTTGCTTGTTGTCTCTGATTGGGAACCATACTTAGGCAGCCTGTTTGGCACAGTGTATTGTGGGATCTTGTTCCGTGTATGGTTTGTGTTTTGTTACCAAGGACTTCACATATCGTTTTTGTTGTTTTGTTCGTGTGGTGAATATTTAATAAAGTATGTTCGCATTCCCCGCTGCGCATGGGTCCAATCCTTTCGACGATCGTGACACATAGCCGCAGGAAGTAGGGGTGCTAAGGGTGCTGTAGCACCCCCTGATATTATTATTATTATATTTTGTATATATATATTTATAATCTATTTTATATATTTCACAAAAGTAGTGCACTGGCCCTTTACTAGTCCTGTACAGTGGCTTGCGAAAGTCTTCACCCCCATTGGCATTTTTCCTATTTTGTTGCCTTACAACCTGGAATTAAAATCGATTTTTTTGGGTGTTTGTATCATTTGATTTACACAACATGCCTACCACTTTGAAGATGCAAAATATTTTTATTGTGAAACAAACAAGAAATAAGACAAAACAACAGAAAACTTGAGTGTGCATAACTATTTACCCTCCCAAAGTCAATACTTTGTAGAGCCACCTTTTGCAACAATTACAGCTGCAAGTATCTTGGGGTATGTCTCTATAAGCTTGGCATATCTAGCCACTGGGATTTTTGCCCATTCTTCAAGGCAAAACTGCTCCAGCTCCTTCAAGTTGGATGGGTTCTGCTGGTGTTCAGCAATCTTTAAGTCATACTACAGATTCTCAATTGGATTGAGGTCTGGGCTTTGACTAGGCCATTCCAAGACGTTTAAATGTTTCCCTTTAAACCACTCGAGTGTTGCTTTAGCAGTATGCTTAGGGTCATTGTCCTGCTGGAAGGTGAACCTCCATCCCAGTCTCAAATCTCTGGAAGACTGAAACAGGTTTCCCTCAAGAATTTCCCTGTATTTAGCGCCATCCATCATTCCTTCAATTCTGACCAGTTTCCCCAGTCCCTGCCGATGAAAAACATCCCCACAGCATGATGCTGCTCTTGGGGTGATGAGAGGTGTTGGGTTTGCGCCAGACATAGCGTTTTCCTTGATGGCCAAAATGCTCAATTTTAGTCTCATCTGACCAGAGTACCTTCTTCCATATGTTTGGGGAGTCTCCCACATGCCTTTTGGCGAACACCAAACGTGTTTGCTTATTTTTCTCTTTAAGCAATGGCTTTTTTCTGGCCACTTTTCCGTAAAGCCCAGCTCTGTGGAGTGTACGGCTTAAAATGGTCCTATGGACAGATACTCCAATTAGCTTTGCAGCTCCTTCAGGGTTGACTTTGGTCTCTTTGTTGCCTCTCAGATTAATGCCTTCCTTGTCTGGTCCGTGAGTTTTGGTGGACGGCCCTCTATTGGCAGGTGTGTTGTGATGCCATATTCTTTCCATTTTTTAATAATGGATTTAATGGTGCTCCGTGGGATGTTCAAGTTTCTGATATTTTTTTATAACCCAACCCTGATCTGTACTTCTCCACAACTTTGTCCCGGACCTGTTTGGAGAGCTCCTTGGTCTTCATGGTGCCGCTTGCTTGGTGGTGCCCCTTGCTTAGTGATGTTGCAGACTCTATATACTGAGATCATGTGACAGATCATGTGACACTTAGATTGCACACAGGTGGACTTTATTTAACTAGTTATGTGACTTCTGAAGGTAATTGGTTGCACCAGATCTTATTTAGGGGCTTCATAGCAAAGGGGGTGAATAAATATGCACTCACCACTTTTCCGTTATTTATTTTTTAGAATGTTTTGAAACAAGTTAGTTTTTTCATTTCACTTCGCCAATTTTGACTATTTTGTGTATGTCCATTACATGAAATCCAAATAAAATCAATTTAAATTACAGGTTGTAATGCAACAAAATAGGAAAAATACCAAGGGGGATAAATACTTTTGCAAGGCACTGTATTAGCAGACCTACACTACCAGTCAAAAGTTTGGACACAGCTACTCATTCAAGTGTTTTTCTTTATTTTTTACAGTTTTTTACATTGTAGAATAAAAGTGAAGACGCCTACACTATGAAAGAACACAGACGGAATCATGAAGTAACCACATTTTTTTTAAACAAATCAAAATATATTTTCTATTCAAATAGCCACCCTTTGCCTTGATGACAGCTTTGCCCACTCTTGGCATTCTCTCAACCAGTTTCATGAGGTAGTCACCTTGAATGCATTTCAGTTAACAGGTGTGCCTTCTTAAAAGTTAATTTGTTGAATTTCTTTCCTTCTTAATGCGTTTGAGCCAATCAGTTGTGTTATGACAAGGTAGGGGGGGTATACAGAAGATAGCCCTATTTGGTAACAGACCAAGTCCCTATTATGGCAAGAACAGCTCAAATAAGCAAAGAGAAACGACAGTCCATCATTACTTTAAGACATGAAGGTTAATATGGAAAATGTAAAGAACTTTGAAAGTTTCTTCAAGTGCAGTCGCAAAAACCATCAAGCGCTCTGACGAAACTGGCTCTCATGAGGACCGCCACAGGAATGGAAGACTCAGAGTTACCTCTGCTGCAGAGGAGAAGTTCATTAGAGATACCAGCCTCAGAAATTGCAGCCCAAATAAATGCTTCACAGAGTTCAAGTCATAGACACGTCTCAACATCAACTGTTCAGAGGGGACTGTGTGAATCAGGCCTTCATGGTCGAAATCCTTCAAAGAAACCACTACTAAAGGACACCAATAATTAGAAGAGACCTGTTTAGGCCAAGAAACACGGGCAATGAACATTAGACTGGTGGAAATGTGTCCTATGATCTGGAGTCCAGATTGGAGATTTTTGGTTCCAACCGCCATGTCTTTGTGAGACACGGTGTGGGTGAAAGGATGATCTCCACATGTGTAGTTCCGACTGAAGGCATGGAGGAGGAGGTGTTATGGTGTGGGGGTGCTTTGCTGGTGACACTGTCTGTGATCTATTTACAATTCAAGGCACCCTTAACCAGCATGGCTACCACAGTATTCTGCAGCGATATGCCATCCCATCTGGTTTGGTCTTAGTCCCACTATCATTTGTTTTTCAACAGGACCCAACACACCTCCAGGCTGTGTAAGGGCTATTTTACCAAGAAAGAGAGTGATGGAATGCTGCATCAGATGTCCCGTGTAGCTCAGTTGGTAGAGCATGGCGTTTGCAACACCAGGGTTGTGGGTTTGATTCCCACGGGGGGCCAGTATGAAAAATGTATGCACTCACTAACTGTAAGTCGCTCTGGATAAGAGCGTCCGCTAAATGACTAAAATGTAAATGACCTGGCCTCCACAATCCCCCGACCTCAACCCAATTGAGATGGTTTGGGATGAGTCGGACGGCAGAGTGAAGGAAAAGCAGCCAACAAGTGCTCAGCATATGTGGGGACTCCTTCAAGACTGTTGGAAAAGCATTCCAGGTGAAGCTGGTTCAAAGAATGCCAAGAGTGAGGAAAGCTGTCATTAAGGCAAATGGTGGCTATTTGAAGAATCTCAAATATATTTTGATTTGTTTAACACTTTTTTGGCTGCTACATGATTCCATATGTGTTATTTAATAGCTTTGATGTTTTCACTATTATTCTACAATGTAGAAAATAGTAAAAATAAAGAAAAACCCTTGAATGAGTAGGTGTGTCCAAACTTTGGACTGGTACTGTATATAGCCGTCTATAGCGCAGGCATTTTTGTTGTTGTTGAAAACAGCATAACATTTTGTAAACGATTGTCTTCCAGAAATGGTGTGTTCTCTTGTACTCTGTGCTATTGACACCAATTGTCCAATGACTATGCTGATCCTCCAATAAACAAACAATTCTCAGCCCCTCCCACCTCGAAACATCTTCCAGTGGCTATGAGTATGTAGTTACTGATTACAGTAGCTTTACAGGGATATACTATAAACTACATCACTCTCATTTGAGCCACCCCCACCCACCCCTGCTCCCTTTCTGGGCTATTCAGGGAGCACTGTAACAAATGCTCCCTGTAACATCTTGCAGTGTTGAATATTTAAGATGGAGGGAGGCTTTGATTGTGACAATAAAGGGAGACACAGAGGATCTTAGAGCATTGGAGAGAGGTTGAGGCGACAGGGAGGGATGTGTCCAGAGCCCTGAAGTGGAAGCCAGGAGCATCCTTTTGGGGTGCGGGGGGGGGGGGGGGGGGGGGTGAAGGAGGGGGTGCAGTGAGGACTGAAATTGACCTAGTCTGGGGAGATGTGGGTCAATGTGGAGAAGCGGAGAGGAAAATAGTGCTGTGGTGTTGGTATACATTGAGTTCTATGGAGAAAGCTAGTTCAATACTGTTTGTGACACTGAAATGTAAGATTTGTGCCAAATAACCCATTTCCCTCCAGTAAACATAGAGCTATCCACAGATAATGGAACACAATTACTAGTCAGCCATTCTTATTTATTCTCCTTCTCTTCTGTTTTATTGTTCTTCATTCTATTCCTCTATTCAGAGACTGTCCATTTATTTTAATGATGTTCCTCTTCAGTGAGGAAACACGTTTGAAACTAAAACAAAGCATGTCCATGAATTAGCCTCACACGTTCCCGTAGTACTCTGTGTTGAGTGTGTGAGTGAGCACAGAGAATAATGGTTGATTGGAGAGGAGAAGTGAATGCAACAGCCAGTGTGTAGTGGAATGCATGTTGGCAGGGTGTAAAAGAAAGCCTGCTGGATCATTGGAGCACAGTGGAGGATGCCTGCCAGTTCCTGGGCCACTCGGATTCTCTGACCTGTGTGTGTGTGTTTCTGTGTGTGTGGGAGGCAGAAAGATGAAGACTGTACTCACTTCATATTCAATCTGATCTGAAGCCTCACCCCTGTCATTATATTTAGCATATGATCCTGCTCCTACACACACACACACACACACACACACACACACACACACACACACACACACACACACACACACACACACAAGACACAGCCCTTGGCATCATCATCCTCTCTTTGTTGGGGCAGGGTGGGGTATGTTCCGTCCCTCTGAAATGTCAATGGTCTGACACCCAGCATTACTGATGACTGATGATCCTCGGGCATCCACACTGACCGCTGCCGATACAGTATAGGAACTAAACTCACAATGTTATCCTCTTAGTCTAGTTTATTGCATTATAACAGACTGTTTCATTCAATAACTGTGAAATTATTTGTTCTGCATGGTAGAATATGATTAAGATTGTTAAAGTTAACAAAGTAAAGGTTAGAGGTTTTCTGTAAATTAATAATGCAAAAAAAAGTGTCAGACAGATGTACTTTTGAAAAACTATTTCATGAATAAATTAAGCTCTTCCTTTAGAAGGAAATAATGATGAACCACTTTCTTGTTGTACATTGTAAACAGCATAGAATATTAAAATGGTATATACAGTACTGTAGCTGAGGTGTCTGAGAGTTAGATAAATGGATGCCATATGGGTCTAGATGTTGTGTAGGCATAATTAATGAGGAACATTTAGCCTGATGCATTGTCACTTTCTGGCTGTATAAGGGCCTAGTACCATTACTTTAACTTTCTGGCTGTATAAGGGCCTAGTACCATTACTTTAACTTTCTGGCTGTATAAGGGCCTAGTACCATTACTTTAACTTTCTGGCTGTATAAGGGCCTAGTACCATTACTTTAACTTTCTGGCTGTGTAAGGGCCTAGTACCATTACTTTAACTTTCTCAAACTCTTTTTGTGATATAAGGTTTAACCAAAATAGTTTTATAACTGGAATAATTGTTCTATATATAGTTGTGGCGTACCTGTTTATTTTTTATCGCATGCATGCCTTGGTGTGTTTGATTAATGGAGTTCCATATGTGTGCTTGTGTGTCCCCATGTTCATGTGTCTTTGTGTATGCGTTTGTGTGCACATGCACATGTGTGTCTCGGTGTGTGTGTTCCCGTCTGGCAGCTACTTTTGTGCACTGACCTGTCACATCAAGGCAGCCGTCTCCAAATGGCCTGAGCGGATGACACAAGCACTCACCTCCTGGTGTCAGCCTAATGTCTTGTGATAAGGAGCTTATGCTAGTTTTCTCCAGCACATCACCCCCAAGCCTTTCTCTCACTGGCATTCAACCCCTACGAGAAACCAAGCTAACCGAGGCATCCTTGACCATAACTTAAGGAAGCACATGCTTCATTGTTAGCCCTGGCTAGGGAAGGAGGGAGGCCAGAGACATGACAGGAGAGATAGCCATTGTTTTAATGAAATTAATAGAAACCTACATGCCTGAAGTTACAGGGTGGGTAATGTCAAATCATAGGCAATTATTATAGAGATATGAATATCAGACTGTTTTGCGTGTGTGTGTGTGTGTGTGTGTGTGTGTGTGTGTGTGTGTGTGTGAGTCTCATGGGCACAGGCTGTAGGACGTCAATACCCAACCTGTAAATGACAGGCACAGAGGGAGCGTGTTTATCAGTTTGGCTGGATCTTAAAAAGGTCACACACACCGTCACACACACAACTCCAGCAGACATCATTCTCATGGCCCTACTTACCACATACAGTACATGTGCTTCCTTAATAGTGGGTACTTTGTCATGTATGGCAGGTATTTTGTGAGTGTGATGTGACATTAAGTTTTGGGAGCATGTGTCTGTCTCTGTGTGTAAGTATTTGTATTATTGTGTGTGTGTGTTGACAAGTATATGTCTTGTTTTGAATGTCTTCAATGCATATGTACATACAGTATGTGATGTATTGGTGGTGTTCATTTGAGATGTTGTGTGTGTGTGTGTTTGTGTGTGTGTGTGTGTGTGTGTGTGTGTGTGTGTGTGTGTGTGTGTGTGTGTGTGTGTGTGTGTGTGTGTGTGTGTGTGTGTGTGTGTGTGTGTGTGTGTGTGTGTGTGTGTGTGTGCGCGAGAGAGAGAGAAACAGCCTGCTCTCCCGCTGGCCTCTAATTCAAACCAAGCCTGCACCATGAAATAGCTCTTAGACATCATTACACGCTGTGCATGTAGATGGGCTCTACCTCCAAACATGGCCACAGGGAGGGTGTGTATGTGTGTGTGTGTGTTTTGGACTAGAAGTCCTCACAAGGATAGTAAAACAAGGAACATTTCACCGGTCCCAACAAGGAAAAAGGCTATTTTAGGTTTAGGGGTTAGATTCAGGGTTAGGGTTACAATTAGGGTTAAAATTAGGGTTAGGGGTTAGGTTTAGGGTTAGGGTTAGGGATTTGGGGTTAAAGTTAGGGTTAAGGTTAGGTTCAGGGTTAGGGTTCGGTTTATGGTTAGGGAAAATAGGATTTTCAATGGGAATCACAAAGATTAGAAATATGGTAGGCCTACTGAACTAGAAAGATGGTAGGCCTACTGCAAAACATGCTACCAACGACAATAAACATTTTACTTTCCATTTTCCATAAAATATTGTCATCATATTTAAAGCCAAAATATGCCATTTGAATATCGAGGGACTTTGCATAATGCATAATGCCCACCTCAGCATTGAATGATCATACAGTGGACTCCTTGACTATTGTAATAATTTCCCTAATAATGATGTATATGCCCTATAAGAAGCTGTTCTTCTTTTCAGGTTGTGCCCGTGTCTACCTCCTCTGATTCCCACTTCCTGTCTCTGGCCATCTGATCCGATCAATCAAGCCACTGTGTAACCCCAGGGTGCATTGAGGTTTTCACGACAATCCCCTTCCCCCGCTTTCTCTCTCCTCTCTACCAGACTCAGGACTGGCAAGGGAGCCCTTTGAGAGAGAGAGAGAGCGAGAGATAGAGAGGAGAAGGAGAGAGAGGGGGTAGAGAGATCCGATTCCCACTCCATCTTGCATCACAGGAGCAAAGTCTAAACCCCTAGAAAACCACATAATATTCTGGCAGTGGAGAAAGAGCCTGAATTCAATAAATATGTGGACTAAGCTCCCTATTCAGACCCAGGGTATTGAATTACTTATTTAGGTCATTTAGACTGGGCAAAATTGATCAAGTATGCAGCTCAAATCTGCTGCTCTCTTTTCCTCTCTCTCTATCACTAAAAGAAAGGGAGAGAGAGAGAGTGATTGAGAGAGCGACCATATGAGTGAGTGACCATGTGTTTGAGTAACCAGGTTAGAGAGAAAAAGAGAGAAAGTGTGTTTCTGTGTGTGTGTCCAGAGAAATGTAAATGTTCCAGTGTGAGAGAGAGAGGTTGTGAGGTTTTCTTCAAGCAGAGAGTCTCACAGGGGGTTGTGAGTAGATGTTGCTCTCCTGCCTTCTCGTTTAGCAGGCCTTAATTGGCCATTAGGCTGAAGAATAGCCTGCACCTCCTCTCCTCCTCTCTTCTCCCCCTCTCCTCTCCGGACCTAATGCTGATTAGGACTTTTATTCCCTAATAAACACAAAGAGGTTAATTAGTCACGGAGTGTGGTAAACATGGAAAATTGACTCTGCTGTGTGGAATAGAATACACAAACACCATACAAAATGGCTTAGTGGTATAAACACAAAACTGACCTTGGATCAGCTGGCTGTAGATAATAGTGTTACTCATTTGGGATAAAATACTAAGCTGGCATAGAATCAGTGTATATGGTTTGGGTTCGCCAATTGTATTCAGCCATTATTGCTGTAAACTCATGCATGCTACATTTGACACTTGACAGGTTCAACTGTCTATGATGTGTTTAGTTAGTTGCAATGAACCGAAACATTATTATTGAATGAGTGAACCAACGTTTCCACTATTCCGCCGGGCCATTTCTCAGTGAGTTTAAGTCCATATGTGGTGTGGTCTCCCGTGAATAAAGACAGTGTCCACAATGAGAAAAACTCAATCAGATAGAAATCTGGCTGAGAGTCGGTGAGAGACGGGGATAATTACTCACTAAAGATGCAATCACAGAGGAGGTGCCGCACGCAATCAGGCCTGTGTGTGTTAGGGTGTGTTGTTCTGGGCAGCCTCCACAGCACACAGAGTTATTCCGACTGGCCGATGGGTTTTAAATGAGGAGGGAAGCTGTGAGGTAGTTCTGCATTGGTCCCAATAGTGTAATGATAGGGTATGGGTCAGAGCAGTAGCATAGAGTAGAACACTTTTCCTGAGTTAGGGCTCCATTCCAAACCAAAAAATGTGTTCCCTTCCATAAAATGTTGTCCATAATGACTTGCTTTCTCTGGCCACCATTTCCATAGGTGGTGATCTTTATTTATGTTTGAACTCTGAGTCATCTATAAAAAAAAAACACCAGAAAACAAATTGGACTCTCCTGACAGTCAATGACTTTGATTGCGTAACTGGTTCCAATAATCCACAACAGACTTGAGAAGAGAATGTTTCAAGGCTTTGTCCCATAGCCTTTGCTGCAGTGTTGCTAAGGTATTATAATGGTGCTGTAGGCTGGGAAATGGTTGATTAGTTTCACAAGGCAACATCTTAAAAGTCTGACGAAACAGGAATGATCAGGCTTATATAAACCACTGTACCAATGCACATAACTCAAATCTTTAAGAGCGCGAGAGAGAGATAAATAATGAAATTCATTGAGGAGTTCCTCCACTGGAAAAGGCCAGCCTCTGAAATGGTTTAATCAATAGAGGAATGTTCTTGGTAATGGAGTGTGTCATCTTTTTAACCGGACTAAACCTTCATCAAGTCAATGAGGAAATTAAACCTTGCACTGATCTGAATAATCTCACAACGTATCGACTGGCCACATATTGATGAGGAATACCAAACACACACAAACACAAACACAAACACACACACACACACAGTCTTGTACAGCTAACCTTGTGGGGACACACAATTCAGTCCCATTCAAAATCCTACTTTCGCTAACCCCTAAACCTAACCCTAATCCGTAATCTTACCCTAACCCTAACATTAATCCTAACCCTAAATCTAACCTTAACCCTAGCTCCTAACCCTAACCCTAAAACCAACCCTAGCTCCTAACCCTCACCCTAAACCTAATTCTAACCCTAACACTAATTCTAACCTTAACCCTAAAACCCCTAGAAATAGCATTAGACCTTGTGGGGACCAACAAAATGTCCCCAGTTGGTCAGATTTTTGTTCATTTACCATTCTTGTGGGGACTTCTGATCCCCACAAGAATAGTTAAACACGTCCACACGCACACACACATGCACACACACGCAATGTGCCTCTAATAAACACACATCATCTCTCTCTCTCTCTCTCTCTCTCTCTCTCTCTCTCTCGCTCTCTCTCTCTCTCCCTGTCTCTCTCTCTCCCTCTCTCTCTCTCCCTCACTCTCTCTCTCTCTCTCTCTCTCGCTCTCTCTCTCACTCTCTCTCTCGCTCCCTGTCTCTCTCTCTCCCTCTGTCTCTCTCTCCCTCTGTCTCTCTCTCTCTCTCTCTCTCTCTCTCTCTCTCTCTCACTCACTCTCTCACTCACTCTCTCTCTCTCTCTCTCTCTCTCTCTCTCTCTCTCTCTCTCTCTTTCTCATCATTCCCCCCTTGTTGGACTCATCAATATTTTATCTTTACACAAAGAAGAACTACAAAATGACAATCACATTAAAGCACTCAATCTATTTATGTCTCTGCCTCATATATCAGACATTAACGTAGGGATTTTAGCTGTAATGAGTTTTGAATTAAACATGAATTATTTACAGTGGACCAGTGTTGGATAACTTTTCAAAATGCAAATGTAAAAAGGAGAGAGAAATGTGAGAGAGAATGTCAAGGCAAAAGAGTGATTATAAGGTGTTTAAAACAGCAAATAATGGCTACATATTTTGGCGCGTTGGGATCCGCTGGTCTATCTTTTGAAAGGGGGGTATCTATCTGCATGTATTGTATCCCCATGTAAGAGCTGTCTGCTTATTGGGGTGTGTACGTGCCTGTGTATGTGCACGCTTGTGTGTGTTTACGTGTGTGTGTCTTTCAGAATCATTAAAAGCCATGAGAAATGCAGAGGGGTGATGGTAATAGGAGGGCGTCAGAGAAATGAATGAGGCATTGATCTGCAGTAAGGAGTGTGTGACATTTCAACCAAATCCAAGAGAACCTATAAGTAAAGCCCATCCCACCACCCTGCTCCACCTCCCCACAAATATCCATCTGTTCTCATTTGTCTCTTTCTTTTTACACTCCCCTCTCCCTCTTTCTTCCCTTCTCTTTCTCTATCTTTCCGTTAGCCTCTCTCTTCCCTTCTGCCTCCTTTCAACTGCTCTCTTCTCCCCCCTCTTTCTCCCTCTCCCCCTCCTCTCTCTCTCCCTCTCTCCTTCTCCCCCTCCTCTCTCTCTCCCTCTCCCCCTCATCTCTCTCTCCTTCTCTCCCTCTCCCCCTCCTCTCTCTCTCCCTCCTCTCTCTCTCCTTCTCTCCCTCTCCCCCTCCTCTCTCTCTCCCTCCTCTCTCTCCCTTTCCCCCTCCTGTCATGTCTCTCTCGCTCCTCAGTTTCTCATTCTGTCCCTCTCCTCTCTCTCCCCAGCCACTGGTCTCGGGGGTCACTCCATATTAGCTTACTTGTTAATGCTTGGGGGGCTTGAGATCAATACTTAATCAACAAGTAATGGGATTCTGCAGTCATCCCATATGATCTTTCAATAAAGACTTGAATCTGTCGCCCAACCTCTTTCTAAAGGGCTCAGAGAGGGATGGAGGGAGGGGGAGCGGAAAGGGGGGATGAAGGGGCGAGAGAACTGAAAGAAAGAGAAAGAGAGTGTGTGTGCCTGAGTGTGTGGTTGTTGGGTGGCTTTGGCTTTGCAAGTCGGCTGCCTTTCTCTCTGATCTGCATCTGATTAAGGCTGAGCTGAGCTGGGCTCTGTCCTTCACCCCTCTAACTCCTACACTCTTCTACTAGCTGGAATGCATGGCAGCACACAGATTAATCACACCCACAACCACATACCCACACATGTAGGGACACAAAACACACATAATAACATCCACACACAGACTTACAGGCCGGCCAAGTCTAATGCGTATTGTTTCTGATACACATATGGTAGCTTTTAAAAATCCAGAAAGAGAGCTGGACAGAGAGCAAGAGGGAGGGAGGGAGGAAGAAGAGAGGAAGGGGGGGTGAGAGGCATCATGTCTATTACCCAGTGGACGAAATCTACAAAGTGGCCATACACACACACACACACACACACACAAACACCCACGTCCATCTTTAAAAGAACAAGTTCCCTTGGGACACCATATGGTATCAAAAGTAAACTCTTTACAGTTGGTGAGATATTGAAATAAACCATATGAAGTTGTTTGCGTTCGTAAGAAAAATATTTGGTTCAAAGTACTAAACAAAAGGAGGGAGAATTGTATGATCATTGTTTCATCAGGTCAGAAAATTATATTTAGTTCTTACTTTCTCAGTACAACTGATATGCTATAGGCCTACATTATACACGATGTATATAATATATACAGTATATCTTTACTTCTCAAAGATAATGTTATAAATTCCACAATTGATATATAATACATTATAAAACATGTGGTAAAAAAAAGGGTTACAGCTGTTTGCACGGCTGAACCAATGACATACGCTAGCAGTAAACAGAGATACACAACGTAGTGACTGACGTACTCCAGGTCTGGGAAACACCAGGCTAGGGCAGATGGCACCCTTTTACCGTTTTACTGTCATATGAGTGTGACAGTGTCAAAACAGGGCTGAATTTGATGTGTGTTTGTTTACGGTGAATGTGTGAGGCTGAAAGCAGTCAGAGGTCAAATGTAATTGTGTGTGTGTGTGTGTGTGTGTGTGTGTGTGTGTGTGTGTGTGTGTGTGTGTGTGTGTGTGTGTATGTACGTGTGTGTGTGTGTGTGTGTGTGTGTGTGTGTGTGTGTGTGTGTGTGTATGTACGTGTGTGTGTGTGTGTGTGTGTGTGTGTGTGTGTGTGTGTGTGTGTGTGTGTGTGTGTGTGTGTGTGTGTGTACGTGTGTGTGTGTGTGTGTGTGTGTGTGTGTGTGTGTGTGTGTGTGTGTGTGTGTGTGTGTGTGTGTGTGTGTGCATGCATTTGTCTGGGCGTCTTACTATGGCTGGGTCTATGTAAGTGCATGCGTGTGCATGGGTACAGTGCGTCTGTGTATATCTGTGTGTAAATGTGTATGAAGTATAAACAGTGTCTTACAGCTATGCAAGCTGTGATATGTTCTGCTAAACAGTAGATCCAGGCCCTAGTACACCATGCTCCCTGCTTGTAAACAGGCTTTGTGCAGGCATTGTCATTTTTCAACCACATTAATATGCATGAGAATCTTAGTGGTTTAAACGCTTCAGGAGTGTAGTGGTTTCTGTCGCCTCTCTCCTTCCCTTGTCTTGGCCAGATTTTTAATTTGCATTTCATACGCGACTTTACTCAACCCTGAAATATTTTAAGCCCGGCATTAGCATTTTTCTGTGGGTGTTTGTATGTGTGTTAGAGTGAGAGAGAGAGAGACAGAGACATAGAGAGAGAGAGAGTGTGTGTATGTGTAAGTATGCGCCTGCATGCGCCTGTGTAACTGTCAGTGTTCCAGCCAGGTCACCCGTGATACAAGTCAGTATTCGATGTCCATCCATGTCTGAGGACGTCGGGAGATGACATGGAAATCAGCCACTAGAGGCAGCAGTGAGCACTCTTACCTTACATTTACATTTACATTTTAGTCATTTAGCAGACGCTCTTATCCAGAGCGACTTACAGTTAGTGAATACATATTTTTTTATACTGGCCCCCCGTGGGAATCGAACCCACAACCCTGGCATTGCAAACGCCATGCTCTATCAACTGAGCTACATCCCTGCCGGCCATTCCCTCCCCTACACTGGACGACGCTGGGCCAATTGTGCGCCGCCCATGAGTCTCCCGGTCGCGGCCGGCTGCGACAGAGCCTGGATTCGAACCAGGATCTAGTGGCACAGTTAGCACTGCGATGCAGTGCCTTAGACCACTGCGCCAGGTTTCGGTTTTGCCAGGGCATTGTGGGTAGGGATAGCGGATGGACGTAAGCATCTGCCTCTGATTCCAAATGTTGCAAGTTCGAATCCAGCGATAGAAAGTTGTTTTTGAGATTTTTGTTTTAAGCCTATCCCAAACCTTAACCCTTACCTTAACCATTCGGAGTTAATGTCTAACCTTAAGATTTCGGAGTTAATGCCTGAACTTAACCCTAACCTTACACATTTTGATTTAATGCCTAAACTTAACCTTAAACTTTTGGCATTTGCAACAACGTCTACATTTTACGTTTGAGAAACATGGATAAACTAATTCTAATTCTTACGTGAGACTGTGAGATCTAGTTGAGTGTTCGCACCTTGACTTCAGCAATATTACATAACTTTGAATAATGTGTGAAATGGATCATACACTTTCTCTCCACTTCTCCCACTGTCAGATAGAGTGATAAAAAGCATGTAGCTCTCTCCTTATCTCTCCCTCCCTTCCTTTATCAGCACCCGCGGGTGACCGTTGACCGTTTGCACTGTGGTCACTCTCACTTCCCCTCCAGAGAGGAACACACACACACACGAGCACACACACACACCAGAGGGGAAATGTGGTCAGGTGCATCGGGGGTTGGGTGGTAGTGTTTTGACAGTGGTTTCCTAGGTCTCTGCCCTGATGACCCGCAGTCACTGGCAAACCTGTGTCCCAATATATCCTGTTTCCTGGACTCTGTCACTCCTATGGTCCCTCTGAGTGATTTAGTGACAGGACACAGGCCTGGTTTCTAATAGTAGTTATGAAAGCTGGTTGGCCCATCTGTTGTTTTGACACAACTGGACTTTGTGTCATACATTTACTTGAATGAGTCAGAGCCTGTGTACTTTTAGAGAAAGAGTGTGTGTGTTTGTGTGTGTGTGTGTGTGTGTGTGTTTGTGGTTGTGTGTGTGTGTGTGTGTGTGCATATGTCTTCAGAGACACCCTGAGTGAAAGCAGTAAATATTCCCCTGGTGTAGATGTTTCTCTCAGAGGACCTGGGGACTATTTGAGCTCAGGTAGCTTCCTTTGGGCTGCTGTATGGCGCTGCTGTAACCATGACAGCTAGGCACCATGGCAATGAGTCCTTTTAGGATTCTCTTCCTCCTCAGACATCCCTCCGTCTTTAGGGATGATGATCTCTAACGGCAACGGGAATTTATTTCCCCGGGAGAGGAAGAGAGAAGGGAATAACGGAGGACAGTGTGACAGAGGCATGTGTGTGTGTGTCCGTGTGTGTGTGTGTGTGTGTGTGTGTGTCTGGGTGTGTGTACGTAGTGGTGACCACAGGAGATTAGCTTGTCTCTGGTGGGACAGTGTCCACGGACCGCTGAGGGCTCAGTTTAACCAGGATTACTCGCCAGTCTTTCATCCTCTGGAAATGAATATGAAAATGTGTGTGTGTTTGTGTGTGATAATGGTGGTTATGCAGATTACAGCTGGTGCATGGCTATTGTTGGGTTAGAGTGTAGATGGGGAGGACGGTGAGCAACACCTGAAGCAAAGGGACAGGGTGTACTGCTGTTTGCATGTGCATGTGGGCACGTGTACACTATAATGTGTGTGTTAATGTATCTGTGTGTCTGTTTATCTGTGTATGTTTATGTGTGCTTGCTTGTGCATAATATTATTGTCCTTGTAAATGTGGTCTGTGTGTGTGTGTGCATGCGTGTGTGTGTGTGTGTGTGTGTGTGCATGCGTGCGTATGTGTGTGTGTGTGTGCGTGCATGTGTGTGCATGCGTGCTTGTGTGTGTGTGTGTGTGTGCATGCGTGCGTGTGTGTGTGTGCATGCGTGCGTGCGTGTGTCCGTACTGTAGCCTATGTGTGGGAGCCAGATTCTCTTCCCTCAGGGTATGTGCTCTCCCTCCTTCTCCCTCATGTTCTCTAATTAAGTAAATGCACTTGAAACGCCACTCAGGTCACATGGGTCATATCTGAGAGGGAATGACGCCATTGGATCAGCCCCCGGCCCGTGTGACCAGGGCTGGAGGTCAGGGGTCGTGTGTGAGAGAGCGGAGAGGAGAGGAGTGCGGGTGTCAATATCAAACACAAACCTTTCATGTTCTCTGCTGTGTGAGAGAGGGTCTTCAATGCTAGATGGTGGGCTAATTGATCAAAGAGGGAATGAACGAGCACAGAGACAGTAAAGAATTGAAAGCTAGATGGATGTATATAGAGATAGAGATAGACTGATGGACTATGGAGAAAGAGGGATGAACAGATGCTCTTAAGTGTCCTTACATTGTGCTTGCTCTCTTTCTTAATTTCTGTTTCATTCCCCCTCTCTCCCTCTCCCTATATCTATTCTGTCCCTCTAGCCTATCTCTCCATCTCCCTATCTCTCCCTCTTTCCTATCGCTCCCTCCCTCTCTCTCTCTGTAGTGTACTATTGTGTCCGTGGGGAGAGAGAAGGGTTGTTGTAGTATGTAGGTACTGTCATGCAGAAAGAGCTGTGATTGACTAACACTGATTATTTACAAAGTCATACAAGGGTCATCACAGTCTATGGTAAAACATATTCCCCTGTCCCTTACCCTATTCAGTACACACCCACGCACACACACCCACGCACACACACAGACTGAAATGTTTAGTGCACAGTATTTAAGCCTGATGTGATTATTCACTAAGCCTCTCTCTCTGTGTGTGTGTGTGTTTGTGTGTGTGTGTTCCATTAACAGGTGTTGGATCGCAATGATGCACCTGCCACTAACTGTGTGTGTGGTTATTTTAGATTGTAACCTGAACTTTTAGTGTTACTCTGTAGGGTCAGGGGCTGGGTTTGCTGTGTCTGGCTGAGAAAAACATCTGGCCAAAACATGCCTTTGAAAATACTACTCCCCTCCCTGCCATAGCCTACCACGACATACTCCACAGCTCTCTCTCTCTCTCTCTTTGAAGTGTCTTCATGCAGTAAGTTATGTTAGCCACCAGGGGCAGTGTTCATTATCTTCCCATTCAATGAGGTGCCGAAAAGTACTCTTCTGGGTTTGCCTGTTTTGATTAAAAAGATGACTCCCTCACTTCCCTTTCCAGTCTGCCACAATATGACATCATTCTCTCCATATTACTTTAATGTATTCAAGCCCAACACAAACACATACATACACCCGTACGTTCTCACATTTAACGCTTACCAACTCTTGATTACATGACAATCTGATTACAGTTCTCTCTTATCTTATTCCCTTTTCCTTCTCTCTCCTCTCTCCTCTCCCCCTATATCCCTTTTCTTTGTACCCTCTCCCTCTCTTTGCACTGCTGTTGTCGTCTACTTTCACTCTCCATCTCCTCTCCTCCCCTCGTCCCTCCTCCTCTCTACCTTCCCCTCTTCCCTCCAGAAGTCAGGGGCTATTGTGTGACCTGCTAATGCAGTAGCTAGAATCAGGGGCATGGTGAATCTAGTCTGTTGTGACAGATAGTATTTAAGAATATGGCCTCGTAATTGTGCATTTTTTATGTATGATTTCTAACTCTGTACCCTGTACCCTCTTTCTCCCACTCCCCTCTCACATTCAATCTTGCTCTTTCTCTCCCTGTCACTTCTCTCCACCTCCCTCATCCCTCCTTCCCCCTTCTTCCCCTCCCTCTCTCTCAGTCCCTCTCACGTTTTCTAAAGACGTGCAGCATATTCTGATGATATGGTTAAGGGAGGGGAGTGTGTGAGTATATGTGACCGCTCTGTTGGTTCTATTTGGTGCTCTGCGTCTGAATACCGGCCCCAGTAGCACTGCCATCTCTGCCTCTACCTTCTGGGACTGTCACCAACACACATTAAGTACATACAGTACACATACAGTATATACACATAAATACACACACATACCCAAACACAGACACACAAATGCACACACACACACACACATGCGCAGCCAAGTCAGTATTCGACGTCCATCCATGTCTGAGGATGTCGGGAGATGACATGGAAACTGGCCACTAGGGGCAACAGTGAGCGCTGTTACTTTCATGTAGGTTTCTGTTTTGCTAAGGTGTTGTGGATGGCGATGGCAAATGGGGGTAAGTATCTGCCTCTGAATCTAAAGTTTGCAAGTTTGAATCCAGTGATAGAAAGTTGTTTTTTATATTTTTGTTTGAAGCCTATCCCAAACCTTAACCCTTACCTTAACCATTCTGAGTTAATTCCTAACCTTAAGAATTTAGAGTTAATGCCTAACCTTAAAAATTCTGAGTCATTATCTAAACTTAACCTTAAACATCTAATTCTGATGTGAGACTGTGAGAGCTGGTAGCACATGTGTGCATGCGTGAATGAACACACACACACACACATGCACACACACCCCTCATCATTCTGTAAAGAAATACCACTGTTTTCATAAATTTGCATCAATCTCAATTCAGTCACCTGCATTACAGGTTTGTTACCCAGTCTCTTTCTTTCCAGTAGCGTTTTAAAGCAACCCTCTGAGCCATTACTACTTCTCAGCTATTCAGTCAGTCGCTGTTTCAGTATCATTTCTCACTTCCATCAGAGTAAAGCTGTAACTCTATACAATGATCCACTGGTCTGTTTCCTGCATATCATTATCCGGTATAGCTGCAACATGTTTATTCAGGTTGTGTGCCATCTGTTGTAATCGTTAATATTTCATAGGTCTTTGGTTTAAACGGCTATACCCTATGGATGTTGACATGTATGGAAGAAGTCATGTGTGGCAGGATGCACTCTGTGTGCCTTTACAGTTGGCCCATTGATTTATAATTAACACCAGGGTTACTGCTCCAGTACACACACAGCTGTCCTTTCTCTCTAGGGTCACAACAGTCACTACAGTCAGTGTGTGTGTGTGTGTGTGTGTGTGTGTGTGTGTGTGTGTGTGTGTGTGTGTGTGTGTGTGTATGTGTGTGTGTGTGTGTATGTGTGTGTGTGTGTGTGTGTGTGTTTGTGTGTGTGTATGTGTGTGTGTGCATGTGTGTGTGTGTGTGTGTGTGTGTGTGTGTGTGTGTGTGTGCGTGTGTGTGCGTGTGTGTGTGTGCATGTGTAAGCGTGCATGAGTGTGTGTGTGTCTGTGTGTCTGTGTGTTTGAGTGTGTAATGACCATGGTAAGGCAACACAAGCCTCCCTGTAGACCATACACCATCCGGTGTATAGATTAATCCCAGGTCACTGGCAGCGTTGGCCACACAGACCTTCAACTATTGACCCTTCAAATCGTTTTCCTTTTGTACTGTGTACAAACTGTTTTAGAAATGTCCACACCGTTAGAGATTTCCAAGAATATCTGTGTTTCTGGAATGTTTTCTAAAGGAACATTCTCAGAACACTTAAGCAACTCCTTGCTAGAAAGCTGAATCAAGTGTCAAGGTATGGCAGAAAGGGGATATGCTCTGTTGTCAGCATGTGATGTAGCTACATAACATATTTGTGAGAATAGTATCCCTTCTCCACCCTGCCTATTCTGGACCCTGCCACTATTTGTCTTTACAAGAACTGCTCAGGAGTCAGAGAATGTGGTCGTCAGTGTACTGGAGGTGCAGTGGCCAGAGCTGGCAGGAGAGTTGAGCAGAGCAGAGCGGAGCACTGAGGGTAATGGTATTAGACAGGCTGAGGCAGCCATTACCTGCCCATGACCTGTGGCTGAGCAGGGAGTCAGAGCCAAGGGAAACAGGCTGGAAATGGGTTAGGGCAGGGTAGGAGGAGACAGGTTAGAGTAGCGCAGGACAGGCCAGTGCAGCACGGCGCAGGAGGCCTCCACCATGGAGGGATTTAAAGAGCCGGATTTACCGAACAGGCTAGCCATGATGATTCACCAGCCAGACTGAAAATGAACACATAATGTATCATTTGGAATTGATACAGCTTTAGCTCTTTTCATGGTGTGATACCAAGAGGGGATGGGACTGGACCATGGGGAATCTGGCCAATCAGAAGGCATGTCCAGCTGGACCACCAACACACAGCCAATTAGAGTGGACAGTAGTGTTTCAGTATGATATGTTGGATAAAAGAATAAAGACAGACACAAATGTCAAGTTCAATAGCCTTGTTCAAGCATTGTACAAGTCCCTACACACGAAGTCCGGGGAACAACCCAGATAGTCGATTACCTGTCAACTAGACTCCGTAACAAGTAGTGCTGAGCGATTAGTGCTTTTTGAGGTCGATTCGGTTTCAGTTCGATTGTTAAAAAATAATAACGGTTTTCAATTTCGGTTTAAATTATTATTTTTTACATTAGATGCATTACGAAGTAATGACATTAAAAACATTTTAGTGCTTCCCTCAGCCATCACCAGCCTTTTTCCTGACACTGACAGTGGGTTGAATGCTGTAACAACACAGCATAAAACAATCAATAGAAGCCCATGATGGTAGTGAATGCCCATTACTTCCATAATTTATTTAATTTCTTACTTTTAATCATATATTTCAGTTCTGTATATTACTTGGTTTTTATTTGATGACTTTATTATTTTTCATTCCTTAAAGTCATCATCTCATCTCTGCTCAGGCAGTAGCAGCCAGCCAGACAACCATCTAACATTATCTCTGTGCTCCCCATTGAACGAGTCATCCTATTTAGCTAGGCTAGTCGTAGCTAGCTGGCTGACAAAATCATTTTACTAGTTCTTCAAAGTAGATAAGGCATACTTTCAAGACTGCTTATTGACAGTTACTACAACCACAGATAGAACAATGAGACAGATATTTCACTGTATGTATAAATGTGAAGCATCCGGTTGGCGTTTCTACTCACTACCAAATATGGTAGTGAGAGGAAGCCCACTGGCGGGCAGTGGGAGAAGATGGAATGAGGGATTTTGGCCGACATTCTGCAGATTTAACATTAAACATTTGAACTCAATACAGTTTTCTGTTCCCAAAACTAAAATATGTTATGAACAGAGTGGACTAAGTTTTGTAGAAGTTACTCTTTTCTAAAGTTTTAAAAAATCGCGCTGTTTAGAAGGAATTGAGTTATTGCACACGCACACTTCACAGAGTAGGCGTTCCGTAACGGAAATATGCAGATGCATACTAGAACACGCCAATAGGATATCGCTATCGCGATATCGTGCTTGTTTCTGCCCACCTCCCTGCTTGTTCTGCTCACTATGACTAATTTGTTCCCATTGGAAACGACAAGCTGTGGTCTATCTTGGTTTAGTTGTAAAAATCTTTGCTACAACTATCAATCGGGTAGCTACCTCACAAACTGTCTCTATGTCAGGGGTGCTGAAGGTGGGTGTGGTGCATGAATCAAGCGCAGGACGCAGAGGCTCAGTCCAAAAGACTTTAGTGCAATATTCACGTAGAGAAATAAGCACAATAAGCCCGAAGGCGAAATAACGGCGCACACAGGCGTCAAATAAACGGCGCACTAACATGTGCGAAAAACCTCTCCAAAACACTGGAGGGAAGTACGTAGCTCCAACACGAAAACAGAAGAGCAATCACACACAAAGACAAACACAACCAACGAGAACTAAATAGGACACTAACGAGGACTAACAAGACACAGGTGTACAACATCAAGACAAAACCAAACGAACATGAAACATAGATCGGTGGCAGCTAGTACTCCGGGGACGACGACCGCCAAAGCCTGCCCGAACCAGGAGGAGGAGCAGCCTCGGCCGAAACCGTGACACTCTATCCCTCTCGTCATTGTGTTGTCATTCCTCTCTCATGCGGTCTCATATGGTCTGTGTGTATCAGCCTCTGACTGTGGCCAGAAAGAACAAGCTCAATGGATTATGGTTATTGTAGTTAATTACCACATTTTAGCACTGAACTAGGTTGAATATTTGCCTAATGAAAACACATTTACAACTTCCAATCAGCCCAGCGTCCCACATAGTTCTTGACTTAATTTCTCTTGTGAATTATTTTATTTCTCTCTAGAGAAATGGCGTGTTGAGCTCCCAAAAAATCAAACAAACTAAATGGAATTCAAGTAATTGAACCGACGTCGGTCAACTAGATGTTTAATAACCGGAAAAAATAACAAATGTTGGTCAATCGCTCAGCACTAGTGGACAGACAGTGTGTGTGTGTGCATGTGTGTCTTTGTGTGTCTGCGTGTGTTTGTGTGTGTGTCTGTGTGCGTATGTGCGCGCTGCCAGAATGCTGTTATCATAGAGATCCTATAATTCATTTGAGATATAGGAACTCTATGGCTGTTAGTGTCTATTTGTCTGTCTGCCTGCATCTTGTGCACCTTCAGATGTACTCAGTACTCAGTCCAGCCAGCCATCACCCCACATTACCATACCTGTGCTTTGTGTGTGTTCTGTACTCTCAGCACTGTTGTCTGAGGGTGCTGCTCTGAGTCTGCAATAAAGCAACCCTTATCTGACCTCTCTGCTCCCCTGCCTGACTACATTCACAGGAGAGGTCTGACCACTTAATCCTACTCAGCAACCTCTGTCTCGCTTTATTTTTCCTCTTCAATCCCCTACCCTGAAACCTGCCTCTCCCTTTCCTCTCTTTTTCCTCTCTCTTTACTCTCTCTTTCTTATTTTACTTGCTTTCTCTTCACTTATCTGACCTGTCATTTCATCAGCTGATCATATCTGCCCCCTCTTAAAAGGTCACCCCCTTCCTCCTTCTCTTTCCTTGAACGAGTGAGAGGCCATGTTCTCCTCCTCTCCTCTTTTCATCTGTCCATTCGGAAGTGGGGATGAATTCAGACTCCGTTTGCATTCTTTCACAAGTACTTCATATAGGTCACAGCTAGAGCTGGGAGATACAGTATATCATATTTTAAGGTATAACGGTATGGATCCACATACCGGTATGGATTTTTACAATACTGTCTATAATAATTTTTTTGATACAGTGCTAAGTAAATGAAAAGTTCTACAAATTCGACTACTTCACTGTCAGTTTTAGTCTAGTTTGGTTAGGTATAAAATCATCAGAATGTAAAAACCTAGGGTCATGTACTCACAACAATAAAACATATTTAGAACTGTACCGTCAAATAAAAATAAGAGCAATATTGTGATATGATATTTTGGCCATATCTTCCTGCCCTATTCACAGCTATAAACATTTTGGTAGCCAGCCACTTCACTACACAACCTCAGCCTCTCTACCTTCCTCCATCTGCTCAGACCTCTTCAGCTAAATGGCTTAGCCTTTCTCCACTCTCATATCCAAGTTTATTCTGGTGAGCATCTATCCAAACTATCAGCAATCCCAATTAAGATTCTATTACGTATGCTGGCTAAAAGGATGTGCTTAGATTGTATATAGGGCTACTGCCAACGTGATGTACTGAATACCTCCTCAAGACGTCATGGTAACCAAGGAGATCAACGTCATCTCTAAACCCTTCAGGATCACTTCCCTCATCCCTCTCTCCACTCGTTGTTCCATTTGAATGAGAGTGCAGAAAAAATGCAAATCCCTCTCCACCTCTCCCCCCTCCCGCCATCCCCCCCTCTGGAAGCATGTGTCTGGGGCGAGTGAGAGAGGCAGGGAGATATTCAAAAAGTTGGGCTTTATATTTAGCCTTCTGAGAGGTGTGTATGTGTGTGTCTCTATCTCTGCGTGTGGATGTGACCTTGCGCTGTCTTAAAAGGCCCTGTGTACTTAAAGGTGCGTTACAGGTCTCACACTAATTCACAGTGATGGCTAAAGTGCTCTGTGCCAACCATAGGAGACCAGGGGCCCTGGAGGAGACAGCTCAGGGAGCGCAAGATGTGGCCAGTTCGCATTATTCAGCATAAATGTTGTATTGGGCCACAACCCTCAAGTCTTAGCATGAGCGAGGGATGGATGAAGGGAGAGAGGGCAGGAGAGATGGAGAGAGGAAGGGGGGAGGTAAACTATTTGCATACCGTATTAATGAAGTGCTCAAAAACATCTCCTTTTTGCCAGAGTTTGTATACAGCATTTATTATGGAGATTTCTCCTCTTTCTTCCCTCCTTCCTGGTTTATTTTGATGTGTTCCCTGAGTGCCTGCAGTAAACAAAGTTACGGCATCCATGGTTCGGTTTGGGTAATTCGCTTGTCTGTGTGTTGTGTGTGTGTGCTTGTGTTGTTATTGTGCAAAGGAGCAGTGGTCTAGGGCAACCCAGGCAGTACTGGTGGAGACCTATTTGAATTCTTAACTAGAAGCCCATGATTTATTAATGTGCATTTGAAATAACAATTACGATGTCAGGAGGGATCAGGCCAGAACTTAATTGCAATTGAAAACCTACTTAAAATGGAACCTGCCCTCGTCCAAAGCACACGCAAACTATCCCACAGTGTCCCATCAGGACAGCAGACCACCAGTGAGCCCTGTGTGTGTGTGTGTGTGTGTGTGTGTGTGTGTGTGTGTGTGTGTGTGTGTGTGTGTGTGTGTGTGTGTGTGTGTGTGTGTGTGTGTGTGTGTGTGTGTGTGTGTGTGTGTGTGTGTGTGTGTGTGTGTGTGTGTGTATGTATGGGATGGCCTAATATGTCCTCCTTTAAACTCCTCTACTATCACCCAACATGATTCTGGGAGGGAGTGCTACTGTTATAAATCAGTTTTTCCCTCTCTCTGTCAGACTGGGGCCCCACTGGGGCCTTTTGGATCTTTTAGGACCCCCTTCTATCACTTAGTGGTCCTTAAGTAACTACATCCTTAGGGCAAAGCAATTAGGCAAATACCTACTTGCGTTAGCTTAGTGCATCGCTGGTAATGGCATTGGTAATGAGATTGACCTGCAGCTTTACTTCATGTAAAGGGCCTGTTAAAGACTGCCGGTGACCTCAATGATTCTTATGCACAATGTAGACTCCATAGGAGCTTTGGCTGCACTGACTGAAGCCATAGAGGGTTGGAGGTCTGAATTCACATGTATTAATTAAAACGATGCTTTACAAAGTCAGAAAGTTGTGTGGTCCTATAGAGAGACAGGGAGATGTCTTATGATATATCACCAGTCTAGAATATCCATAAGCTCTCCTGTCGGTCAGTCATATTTCTCTTAAACACACACATATGCACCCAGTCACGCACGTATGCGTGCGCACAGACACACAAACACAGACACACACACACACATACACATGTATTTTCCCCCCTCTCATAATTCTCTCCACAGTGGTACATCTGAGAGAATCCTCCATCCCTCTAATTCCCCTCCTGTTCTTTTATATTGAAGCCCGGCCCCGCTCATATTACATGTCAAAGGCTTTCTCTTTTATTGAACAGCAAGTCCTCTGGGTCTCGCATGATGCTCTTTCTCTCACCCAGCATATACATGTTCAGGAGATGGAGGGGGGTGGCTATATGGCTCTCTCCCCTCCAAATCCCTGATTGTGGGCATAAGTGTTGAAAAAACACTACATGAATAGTACGCACGTTCTATATTTAGGAGTTAAGTCGACCAGGCGAGCTGAGATTGAGGTTCGCTGAAGGAGCAGACTTTTTTCTTTCTCAGACCCTCTCACATTTCTTGGCACTAGTTTGGGCCGTCTTCGATGTTCAAAAGTTCCAGCGAGCCAGGGATGTTTCCTATGGAGTCGCCTGCTGTGCCACTTTGTATGGTGAATGGCTCTTTATTGCTGACTTGTAGAGATATAAAATAGACTGCTGCGTATCCTGAATTTGGCCTAATGTACCCGTGCCAAAGTGAAAAAAGTCACATAAAATATCTTTCTTGTTTGCTCCTACATTTCCTACTTCACCATTTCCTTTTTTCCCCTTAAAAAACAAAACTTGTTTTCTCCCTTTTCTTCTTCTCTCACCCCTCTCTTCTATCTTTCTTCCTATCCTCATTCGCTTTATCTCTCCCCTCTCTTCTCTCTCCTTTCCTCTCTCTCTGCTCGTTCTACGACCTGGCTTGTCTAAATATTGTTGCAGTATATCCCCACTGTTTCTGGCCTGCCGTCAGCTCCCATCTTGTCTAATGAAAAATGCAGAGTTCTGCAGGGACTAAACTGGAGGCATGAGGAGGGGAACCAGAGCGGGCCGCGTGCTAATGGCTACACAACACCATCCTTCGCTGCTTCCAGGTCACAGTTTGACCCCAGCACTCACTTGGTCTCTCTGCCTCCTTCTGGCCCAGAGAGAAGGAGGAGCAAGTGGAGGAGAGAGGGAAAGAAAGAGTGAGAGAAAGAGAGGACAGGTGGAGACAGGGAGAGGTGGAGAGAGAGAGGCGAGAAGGAGAGAGGGGAAGAGAGAGTGGGTGACGCAAAATGAGAGGGAGAGAAGTAGAGAGGGAGACCGGGAAAGGAAAAGTGAGAAAGTATAATACATAATTGTTAATGTGCCGAAAATGCCGTGTTTGGGCTATAGGGAGAAAGAGACAGCAAACGCCTGTGTGTGTGAGTGGTGTGTACTGAGGCAGAGAATGATAGTAGTTCATACATGCATAGTCTATGAGCAGAATTACTGTTTTATCTCAATTAGCCACAAAGTTTGAAAGCGACTGTTTTCTTGAAGCTGTGCCGTACCATTATCCCTACATTTCCCCCCAAGTGGGCCAGCCCCCTAGCAATTCAAGTTCTAGCCAATGAGCTTCAGCCCCTCTAATTTGAGTGACAGATAGCAAAAG
>NC_140023.1:13308104-13323104 GCF_964263955.1 Coregonus lavaretus | reverse complement strand
TATTGATTCCTTATTGACCTGAGATGTCCTCGACTCCAACATGCCCCCTCCTCTCTTTCACTAAAAACCCCTATTCAGCTGCAAGGGAAATTAGGTCAGAGAGCATTGACATTGATTTTTCCCTCTCTCACTATCTTTCTCTTTCTCCGTCTCACTTTTTCTCCTCCCATCTCTCCCCTCTGCCTTCACTTCTCTCGTGACAAATGTTCTGAAAGGGGTTGTTGTGCCTCCGTTGATACTTCACAACAGATAAATAGAGAGGTGGAGAGGCTGTTTAAAATATCAGGTCCTCCATTTAAAAGGATGTATAATTCTACCTTTGATCTCTAAAGGAAATTGTAAGTCATAGGTCAACACAATCACAACACAACTCGCATATGACAGAAGTGTAAAAGCAGATACAGTGCAGTTATAGATGTACTAACACTGACTGACAAAGACAATTCTGGGGGTGAGGGTATCTTTTGTATAGGACGTGCAAAACAGACATCACAGATCAGAGTTGCAATATACAGTAGAAAACATGTGAATGTCTGGAGCCTCAGAATAAATGAGTCTGAGTGTGTAACTGAAACACAATAGTTATTCATCTCTCCTTCCTAATTGTAACCCCCCGTTGTAATCCCATGGAAAGGATACCACATGGAGAGAGAACACGCACGCACACACGCAGGCACACACGCACACACACGCACACACACGCACACACACACACACATAAAATCCCCAACCTCAACCCCCTGGCAAGATAGAATCCCCCTAACCCCACCCTCTTGGACAGCACACGAGAGATAGAGACCCTCACAGTGTGAGAAGAACAATGAAATTAATAAAAATGACTTGAAAGACAGAAAACAAAAAAGAATAAAGGGGGAAATCCTCCCTGGAATTTCTGGCCCTCCTCTTTTGTGTATTTTTTCATTTGTTTGTTTGTTGCTTTAACCATTAATTTAATTTATTTTATTCTTCTGATCTCTGTATTTCTTAAATGTTTTTGCCTCTTCCTTTGATCTCATTTAGAGGAGAAAAAAAGCAAGTGGAACCATTGAAGTTATTTTGATGATTTTGTGTTAACTTTTGTCTGCTTTCCTAAAAACTTCACAGACAGTGTTGAGGAACCACTTTAATGTTATTAGATATAGGGAACAAACAAAGTGATGAATTCATATTTATGAATACATGTATATTTGATATAATAACCATCATATCGAAGTAAACTTGGAGTCACGTGATGATACTAAATATCTGCATGCTAAAACCTATTTATGAGGTGAGGCCCTGGTTAGGTGTAAATGTATGGGCATATTGAATAACCTGTAGAAGGGGTGATTGACGGTGCTGTTGTGCTGCTCACTTCATCATTATGTCACAGTGTGTGAGGTCTGTGTCTTCATCATGGTGAAAACGCAGAGAGCTGAGCGCTGTTAGGATTATATACAGTTTCATCAGAGAGCAAAAGTATGTGTCACGTTCGCTTACAGACGGGACGGACCAAGGCGCAGCGTGATATGCGTACATGTTTATTAAATATCAAACACAACGACAAAATAACAAACAAAACGAAATGTGAAGTCCAAGGCAGCACAGCACAACATACCTTAACTGGAACTAGATCCCACAACCCACTAGTGCCAAAAGGCTACCTAAGTATGGTCCCCAATCAGAGACAACGAGCGACAGCTGCCTCTGATTGGGAACCACACCGGCCAACATAGATCTAGACGATCTAGATCTAAACCTAGAAAATACAACATAGAACATACTACACAGAAAATACACACCCTGACTCAACAAATACGAGTCCCCAGAGTCAGGGCGTGACAGTACCCCCCCCCCCCCCCCCCCAAAGGTGCGGATTCCGACCGCACAACATAAACATAACAGGGTAGAGGCCGGGTGGGCATTCCGCCTCGGAGGCGATCCGGCTCAGGGCGTGACGACCACTTACTCTCCGCCTCCCTGTTGCGCCCCTGGTCTGGTCTGGACCTCGGCGCGCTGCTTCCCCTCTCCTTCCTCCCACAAAGTACCAAGCCCTGTCTGGACCCTGGTGTGGGAGACCCCGAACCTGGAGAGGGGCTGACGTCTGGGTCTGGACTGGAGCTGCTGACCGGAGCAGGACCGGGCACCGGTGGAGCGGACTGCACAGGCTCCAGACTGGAGCCGCTGACCGGAGCTGGACTGGGCACCGGTGGAGCGGACTGCTCTGGCTCCGGAGTGGAGCCGCTGACCGGATCTGGACTGGACCCCGGTGGAGCGGACTGCTCTGGCTCCGGAGTGGAGTAGCTGACCGGAGCTGGATCAGGCACCGGTGGAGCGGACTGCTCTGGCTCCGGAGTGGAGCCGCTGACCTGAGCTGGACTGGACCCGGTGAAGCGGATTGCTCTGGCTCCGGAGTGGAGCAGCTGACCGGAGCTGAACTGGGCACCGGTGGAGCGGACTGCTCTGGCTCCGGAGTGGAGCAGCTGACCGGTGCCGGACCAGGCACTGGTGGAACAGGCACGGACCGTGCCGGACTGGACACACGCACCACTGGCTTGGTGCGAGGGGCAGGAACAGGCCGGGCCGGGCTGGCGACGCGCACCACTGGCTTGGTGCGAGGGGCAGGAACAGGCCGGGCCGGGCTGGCGACGCGCACCACTGGCTTGGTGCGAGGGGCAGGAACAGGTAGGGCCGGGCTGGCGACGCGCACCACTGTCTTGGTGCGAGGGACAGGAACAGGCCGGACCGGGCTGGCAACGCGCACCACTGGCTTGGTGCGAGGAGCAGGAACAGGACGGGCCGGACTGGCGATGCGCACCACTGGCTTGGTGCGAGGGGCAGGAACGGGTCGGGCCGTACTGGGAACACGCACCACTGGCTTAGTGCGGGAAGCAGGAACGGGCCGGACCGGCGACACGCACCACTTTTTTGGTGCGAGGAGCGGGACTGGGTTCCTTTATTAACCCCCGCTCCTTCTGCTGCCTAACCAGCTCCTCTCGCCGTGCCTCTACACTTTCCTTCTCCCTTATAGCCTCCTGTAGCACCTCCCTCTGACCGAATAACTCCTGCTCCCTCTGAACCAATAGCCCCCGTAACATGGTGGCCTCCTCTCCTAACCTGCATATCCGCCCTTTAACGGCCTCCTGCTGCCTCGTCGTCCACACCGTGTGCCCCCCCCCAAAAAATTATTGGGGTTGCCTCTCGGGTCTCTGTCGTCAGCACTGTTGGCGCCGTTTCTCCTCTCCTACCTGGGCATCCTCCTTCATCGCCTTCCGGTAACGGACGGCCTCCTCCTCCGTAATTCTCCCCCAACCGAGGAGGACATCTACTAATTTTTACATTTTAGTCATTTAGCAGACGCTCTTATCCAGAGCGACTTACAGTTAGTGAGTGCATACATTATTTTTCATACCCCCCGTGGGAATCGAACCCACAACCCTGGCGTTGCAAACACCATGCTCTACCAACTGAGCTACATCCCTGCCGGCCATTCCCTCCCCTACCCTGGACGAATTGTGCGCCGCTCCATGTGTCTCCCGATCGCGGCCGGCTACGACAGAGCCTGGATTCGAACCAGGATCTCTAGTGGCACAGCTAGCACTGCGATGCAGTGCCTTAGACCACTGCGCCACTCGGTGCACTAATGTAACCTCCTGTTGAATTCCCGGCGTTTGCTCCTGAACACGCTGCTTGGTCCTCGTTTGGTGGGATCTTCTGTCACGTTCGCTTACAGACGGGACGGACCAAGGCGCAGCGTGATATGCGTACATGTTTATTAAATATCAAACACAACGACAAAATAACAAACAAAACGAAACGTGAAGTCCAAGGCAGCACAACACAACATACCTTAACTGGAACAAGATCCCACAACCCACTAGTGCCAAAAGGCTACCTAAGTATGGTCCCCAATCAGAGACAACGAGCGACAGCTGCCTCTGATAGGGAACCACACCGGCCAACATAGATCTAGACGATCTAGATCTAAATCTAGAAAATACAACATAGAACATACTACACAGAAAATACACACCCTGACTCAACAAATACGAGTCCCCAGAGTCAGGGCGTGACAGTATGTGACCAATGTACAGTTGAAGTCGGAAGTTTACATACACTTAGGTTGGAGTCATTAAAACTCATTTTTCAACCACTCCACCAATTTCTTGTTAACAAACTATAGTTTTGGCAAGTCGGTTAGGACCTACTTCGTGCATGACACAAGTGATTTTTCCAACAATTGTTTACAGTGTCACGCCCTGACTCAGGGGACTCTTATATGTTGAGTCAGGGTGTGAATGTTCTATGTTAGTATTTCTATGTTTCAGTCTAGGTGTTGTAGTTCTGTGTTTGGCCGGGTGTGATTCCCAATCAGAGACAGCTGTCGCTCGTTGTCTCTGATTGGGGATCATACTTTAGTAGCCTGTTGACACTCATTAGTGGTGGGTTCTTGTTCCGTGAGTAGGCTTGTATTGTGTTTAGCCTTAGGACTTCACATTTGGTTGGTTTGTTGTTTTGTTAGTGTGTTTATCTGTGAAATAAACATGTACGCATTTCACGCTGCGCCTTGGTCTGACCCGTCCTTAAACGAACGTGACAGAAGATCCCACCAAACACGGACCAAGCAGCGTGCCCAGGAGCAGCAGACACCCTGGACACAGGTAGTGGAGCAGAGATCATGGACTTGGGGGGAGATAAGAGAGGATCTGGCTAAGCAGATGGAGGCCCTGAAAGGGATGAGGGTGGAGAAGGAGAGAGTTGCAGGGAAAGGACCATGGGCGAAGGTAGATGCCCAGGCAGGAGAGGAGCAACGGCAACACAGAGGACGCCGGTCGAGGAGGAAGCCCGAGAAGTAGCCCCAATAAAAAAAAATGTTTTGGGGGGGTGCACACGGGGTGTTTGGCAGAGCCTAGTTTCAGAGCAGAGCCAACTCCCTGTACTCACGCCAGGAAGCGTGTGACTAGGCAGGCTCCGTGTTATGCGGAGCTACGTACTGTGTCGCCAGTGCGCCGGCACAGTCCTGTATGTCCTGTGCTAGCACCACGCACGTGCCGTGCGAAAATGGGCATCCAGCCAGGACGGGGTGTGCCGGCTCAACGCTCCTGGTCTCCAGTACGCCTCCTCGGTCCCGCATATCCGGCGCCGGCTCTACGTACTGTATCGCCAGTGCGCGTACACAGCCCAGTGCGTCCTGTGCTAATGCCTCACACGTACTGTGCGGAAGTAGGCATCCAGCCAGGACGGTTAGTTAGTGTGTTTATCGGTGAAATAAACATGTACGCATTTCACGCTGCGCCTTGGTCTGACCCGTCCTTAAACGAACGTGACATACAGACAGATTATTTCACTTATAATTCACTGTATCACAATTCCAGTGGGTCAGAAGTTTACATACATTAAGTTGACTGTGCCTTTAAACAGCTTAGAAAATTCCAGAAAATGATGTCATGGCTTTAGAAGCTTCTGATAGGCTAATTGACATAATTTGAGTCAATTGGAGGTGTACCTGTGGATGTATTTCAAGGCCTACCTTCAAACTCAGTGCCTCTTTGCTTGACATCATGGGGAAAATCAAAAGAAATCAGCCAAGACCTCAGAAAAAATATTGTAGACCTCCACAAGTCTGGTTCATCCTTGGGAGCAATTTCCAAACGCCTGAAGGTACCACGTTCATCTGTACAAACAATAGTACGCAAGTATAAACACTATGGGACCACACAGCCGTCATACCACTCAGGAAGGAGACGCGTTCTGTCTCCTAGAGATGAACGTACTTTGGTGCGAAAGTGCAAATCAATCAGCAGCAAAGGACCTTGTGAAGATGCTGGAGGAAACAGGTACAAAACTATCTATATCCACAGTAAAACGAGTCCTATATCGACATAACCTGAAAGGCCGCTCAGCAAGGAAGAAGCCACTGCTCCAAAACCGCCATAAAAAAGCCAGACTACGGTTTGCAACTGCACATGGGGACAAAGATAGTACTTTTTGGAGAAATGTCTTCTGGTCTGATGAAACGAAAATAGAACTGTTTGGCCATAATGACCATCGTTATGTTTGGAGGAAAAAGGGGGTTGCTTGCAAGCCGAAGAACACCATCCCAACCGTGAAGCACGGGGGTGGCAGCATCATGCTGTGGGGGTGCTTTGCTGCAGGAGGGACTGGTGCACTTCACAAAATAGATGGCATCATGAGGAAGGACAATTATGTGGATATATTGAAGCACCATCTCAAGACATCAGTCAGGAAGTTAAAGCTTGGTCGCAAATGGGTCTTCCAAATGGACAATGACCTCAAGCACACTTCCAAAATTGTGGCAAAATGGCTTAAGGACAACAAAGTCAAGGTATTGGTGTGGCCATCACAAAGCCCTGACCTCAATCCTATAGAAAATGTGTGGGCAGAATTTAAAAAGCGTGTGCGACCAAGGAGGCCTACACACCTGACTCAGTTACACCAGCTCTGTCAGGAGGAATGGGCCAAAATTCACCCAACGTATTGTGGGAAGCTTGTGGAAGGCTACCCAAAACGTTTGACCCAAGTTAAACAATTTAAAGGCAATGCTACCAAATACTAATTGAGTGTATGTAAACTTCTGACCCACTGGGAATGTGATAAAATAAATAAAAGCTGAAATATATCATTCTCTCTACTATTATTCTGACATTTCACATTCTTAAAATAAAGTGGTGATCCTAACTGACCTAAGACAGGGAATTCTTACTAGGATTAAATGTCAGGAATTGTGAAAAACTGAGTTTAAATGTATTTGGCTAAGGTGTATGTAAACTTCCGACTTCAGCTCTATGTGTATGTGACCAATACAATTTTATTTTATTTTATTTGATACAGTAAGTTGTTTGGTCCTCCCGCTACGACTCGGGAAAGCATGCAGTTTTTTAGGCTACACATTAAATAAGTTTTGATGAACTTCACAGGGTGGTGAAAGTGCTCAGTGATGCTCCATTCCATTATTATTCTGGTGACATGATGATCGATGCTTGGCTGCCGTTTGACAAATACAAACAATATCACTCTTATCTATAATCATCTCTTAATGTAGGTAGTCTACCCCCACTGTATCTGCCAGCTGTTGGCTAGAGCGCATGTGCCAAGACCAGAGTGGGTAAATTTGCTATATTTTTGTGACAAAACCATCAATAGAGTTGAAAATGCGATAGAAACCAATGTAACTTGTATTTTATATTAGGTACATCTGAATTTAACGGCAACATAGATTTTTATGTGCCCTACGTCATCGCACACAGCCTTTTATCCGCAAAAAGTCTGTTTGATGGAAACACATCTCTGTTGGGAAAATTAGCATTTTGTTTTATGCAGATCTAAGAATATTTGCATGAAAATCTTTCGCAAATTGAATAGAAACCTAGTTTATGACACTGTGTGGAAATTATTGCTCTATTCATAAATGTAATAGGGAGATATCCCAATATTTCCCACCTCATCCATTGTCTTTCTGACAGTCTTTCTGTCAGACTTGTTGAGAGATATTTACGACTTGTTTATTGTCTGTACTGCGCAACACCTTATAGGACAGAGATGATTAGTATTACGATAAGATCAATTAGAGCCAGTGATAATAGTCGTTCTCATTTTGATGGCTTTTTCGTCTCGTCTGGTAATGCATGTCCTATGGTGCTAGTTAAGTGTTGGACTTCAGAGGCTGGCCAAGCTGAAAGAGGAAGCATTACACCACGACCTTTACCGATTACCATCTCCACTCTGTCTCTCGCGCCCGCTTGCTTCAAGTGGCTCATTTGAAGACTACCCAAATAGATTTCTTCCCGGCTGACGCACATTTTTGGACGTGTGTCATGTTTTTACAGTTATTCAGGGGAAGCCTCTAGAATTGCTATGGTGGGGAGCGTGTAGTTATGAATGCTTAGTGATGTTAGCCCTGATCTCAATTTTTGTGACTCAGGCATTTAAACAAAGGAAGGAAGGAAGGAAGGAAGGAAGGAAGGAAGGAATGCTAGGCTAAGGTTGAACTTTTGCTCTCCGATGAAACTGTATATAATCCTAACAGCGCTCAGCTCTCTGCGTTTTCACCATGTTGAAGACACAGACCTCACACACTATGACATAATGATGAAGTGAGCAGCACAACAGCACCGTCAATCACCTCTTCTACAGGTTATTCAATATTCCCATACATTTACACCTAACCAGGGCCTCACCTCACAAATAGGAGGCAATCTCTTGGCACAAGTGGAGGTTTTAGCATGAAGATAGGTTGGAAAGCTGCATCACTGTTGTTTTGTACATAAAATAAAGTCAATAGCAGGCTTTAAATATGTATTGAAAATGATTTACTGTACTTGCTATAGATATGTTACTTTACTGAAACCGTTTCCGAAGTTGTTATTGTGCTTAGCAGATTCTCTACAAAATAGCTACAGTCATGTCCATTTCGGATATTTTTTTAAACATCATTGTGACTCGTTTCAGGAAACTAGGCGTATGTCACACATCACTTCTTCACAGGAGGGGCATTTGAACGTAAACATTGATTTTTTATCAAAATGTGTTTTTTGCCAGAAATGACTTCTGTAAAGTAGTTTTCATTGCAAGTTAAAGCGTACTGTTAGCTAGCTAGCTAACGTTAGCTGTCTGGCTCGCTAGCTAACGTTACATGTATGATCTGTGTAGTAATATTATTTGTATCTCAGAGCCATTTGTATTGCTAGTTATAGCCTAATGTTAGCTAGCTGGCTAAAATTGAACCTAGTTGGTTAGCTTCCTGCAGATTCATACAGGGTAGTAACGTTATGAGTTGGGATTATGGTTCATTGTTTAGCTAGCTAGCTACATGTCTAATCAAAAGACTCCATTATGCAAGTAACCGTTTCACTGTACCGTTTACACCTTCTGTATCCTGTGCATGTGACAAATAAACGTAGATTTTATTTGATATAGTGTGTGTTTACCAGAGATGGTAATGTGAAGAACAACATGACCTGCACCAAAGTCAAATTCGGAGATAACATTAGGCCAACGAGACAGTGTCCTAGTTCTAAAATTCTCTGGTAGATGCCATGCTTTTATTTCGTCACACTCATAATCGTAAGCTACTTTCTGTAATTAGCTCGCCATGAACATGTAAATAAAGATCTTGTGAGTTTATTTTCCTGTAATAATTAATACAAATTAGCTAAAGTTAAGACGTTGTCAGCTATATGAAATGGCCATTATTTGAACTGGCTAGCCAGCTAACAAGCTAAAAACGAACCAAAACATTGTTCAGAAAGTTGCTTTTAGTTGCCTTGTTTGCTAGATTGACAGAATTTGTTTTTAAACGGATGGGTTTATTGGTGTTAAAATACACCAGTTAGGCTATTTTGGACCACCAGGCTGCTGTGTTTTTGTGTTTATACTTTTTCATAACAACAATGACAAGTTTGATGACAATAGAATGTTCATGATGTCACTGTGACAACTGTCTGCAGACAATAGTCAATAGATGTAGTATAAACCAGCCTTTGGTCTTGAAATGTTTAGTTGTTTAGTACACTACCGTACACACTGTTTAGCACATGGCCAAAGGGGCTAAGGCTTAAGAGGGTGTGAATGATGCTGAATGGGTGCAGACAAAGAAGAGCTCTCCAGTAGGTGTAGCAAAACATTTAAGGGCAATTTTCTCAAAAGTGGGGTTACAAGTGTATCAACTTTCAAAGCAGAATTACTTTCCCGTTATTTCTCAACTGTAGTGTATAATATACAATTTTCTGGGTCTGAGTCTCTACAATTTCAAATGTTGCTATATAAGACCGAATCGAGCTGGCCGGTCACACTTGAACATGCAAAACATGCATAACAAATCCCAGCATATTGTCTTGTGGGAGCCGGGACTGCTTAAAGATAAACAAGCCAAAAATACATGACTAATCAAAGGTGATACAGTAGTCGGTTAGATTGTCTTTCCTCCGCATCACCTGTTCATGTAAACAAATAAAACAAACATCCTCTAAAAACACAGCTCCGTTTGGAGTTTAAGGAAGGAAAGTTGGGAAATCGTAGACAGTTGGGAAATGCTCACTCGAGATTCACTCTGTTTTGACTAGACCACTATCCCTATCATAGTTTGTTAATTTGTGTTGACAGCAGTACACAGTAGTGCACAGTACAGAGAAAAGGGGGAATTGAAATCCAAGTATTTGACTGAAGTTTTGACGCTTACGGCCTTGATTTTCTAAGTATAGCCTACATTGCATTGCATTGGCTACACATGGAATATAAGTAATGTTCCTGGAATATACATTCTGGTGTATAGAAACAGTGTCTGTAGTGACACATTAACTTGGGGGGTTGGGGGAAAATATCAACCATTAAGACAATTTAATGATGAGAAGCTAAAAACAACAGTGTTTGATTGACAAGCGCAGGTTGCAATTAGTGCACTCTGATGGCGTGTGTGTGTGAGCAAGTGTACGTGCAGTGATCTGGATCCATGAGGGTAGAGCCGAGTGGAAGGCACCACTGCCAGATGGCATCCTCACAGCAACACCCCCCACCCTCCTCACCCGCACTCGACCATGCCAATGCCAGCCCAACTGCCTAATGGAATGCTCATCATCTTGTCAAACCATCTTATCGCAACCCAGTTTAATTAACAAATGTTTTTTTATTCTATAAAACTACTTGATATTGTTCCTGCAATCTCATCACTATTTTTGGAGTCTGCCTAGAGTAAGGGTTGCTGATCTTGAATAACCAGGAGTAACTGGACTGGGCTCTGGTTTGAGAAAGTGGATCCTATACATTGCATGTATACTTTACATAAACTTCTTAGAAATCAGAGGATACATCAAGAAACTATGTTTGAAAGCTAATGCCTGATTTCCATGTGCATCCCAGAGGTATAACGAGAAATCGCGGCCAACGGTAGAACAGACACACACCACTTCTGACATTGTGCGCATGCAGGAATCTTCCATAGCCTCAAATGAACGCGCCCTTGATATAATTCTCATGAAAGTTCAATCAATTTTTCCTTCCTTTGCCTGCAGCGGTGTATCAAACAGTCTTCATCAGCCTCCTATCCCTCTCTGAGGTTCAGGATTAGAGGAAGCCTACAGGGGAAAGAGGGTTGGCGTGGGGAGCGTTGAGTCTGAACATACTTGGGTCTCGAGGTCTATAGGCAATGGGAATGCCCTCTAGATCGCTTGTGTCAAAGTGGAAGACTAAAGAGAGGAATGAAGCAACTATAATGATGCATCATGATAGAGCTCGCATCATTATCCAAAAAATACGTAAAATCAGTGGTTAGTTGCCCACGTTAAATGTGGTAGGGTTAGGATTAGTCATGGTCCCTTGGGGTTGGGTTGGGTCCATTGGTATGTGAGGGGCAACCAACAGAGGAGTACAGGAGTGTTAGAGGGAGAATTAGGCTCCCATGCATGTCCCTGGTCAATCACGTTGGGATCTGAAAGGTAAAAGTGCTGGTTAGTGGATGTCATTGGTCAACTGCCTTCTGATGTGAAGGGTTAGAGTGCTGGTTAGCGAATCACAAGGATCCTCTCATGTGGACCATAATGAAAGCTAGTGTTATCGTTAGGCAGACCTTGATGGATGACCCAGCTACAGAATCCTGTTCAACTGGCCTGTCAACAGGGGCCCACACTATGGCGGTCATCATACACACACTCAATAGACTGCTTTCATGCTTTACATTCTGCAATTTTGTACTGTCATCTGAACAATTACAGTATGCCCCGCCCATCCACAAATCCCACATAAAATATGGTCTGAAACTACATATGAAAGCCTATGCAGACATACCTTCTAACCCCTCACCCCTCCCTTCACCCCCTCTACCTCCCTATCTCCACCCTCAATCTCCCCGAAAAGCAATACAAAACAAAATAATACCTCTGGAAGTCCTCGCTGTGTGTGGTGTTGCTAAGGTTACCTACTCAGTTGCCTCAAATTACTCTGGTAGAGAGTAGGCCTCCAGTCTGGGCCCCCAGGTGATTGTGTTGTGTCCATCCCCGACTCTGATGTTACTTCATTTAGATTTACATCAGGTAGTAAATTATAATAACCACTCAGAGAACACTCTGGGACTTGCTTCATCTCTCTCTCTCTCTCTCTCTCTCTCTCTCTCTCTCTCTCTCTCTCTCTCTCTCTCTCTCTCTCTCTCTCTCTCTCTCTCTCTCTCTCTCTCTCTCTCTCTCTCTCTCTCTCTCTCTCTCTCTCTCTCTCTCTCAGCTCAGGAGGAGTGTGCCATGCTAGGAGCGCTTGAACATAAAATATTACTGTCTAGATATTTGTCCTGGGGGTGATGGAATAGGCATTGTCTTGGGACCCTGTTGGGCCTGTAGTGCGCTGAAGGGGACTGAGCCTGGCAGCTGGGTAGCGGGCTTTGTTGAGTGTCGGAGGATTAGGGTTCAGGCCCCTGCTTTTCTTAAAATATCCACTCTGATCACAGACACCCATGTTCCAGGGAGGGTCCGGGGTTCAGTGCTGCACAGTTTTTTTTGTTTCTTTTGTTTTTTCTCTCTCTCCTTGTTATGACCCTCCCGCCCCCCATTCGACTGTTGGAGAATGCCCTCCAGCCCTTTGCCCACCCCAGGGACGACCACAGACCAGTTTTCCATTATCTTAAACAGAGTATTTAACCTACAAACATCTCCACACAAAAGTAAGAACAGCTGTGATGCCCCCAATACACACAGAAATACGTTAATTTGCCGCTGTGATGTAACGCGAGTGCTCTTAAAAAATTTTTTTGTGTTCGTTTCTGTTTCTTTGATGTCAGACAGCTGTGATGCCCCCAATACACACACACACACACACACGCACACAAAAGCACACACTTAATCCAGACCTGCTTGACGAGCTTAACCCTTGTATGTAGATCTGTATGTACGTGATGGTGGCATACTTAGCTGCAGTAGTGTCATTGGTCCAGCATGTGTAGCTATGCTGCAATACAGAGGCATCTGAGTCTGCATTTGATAGTGCTGAGCGATTAGTGCTTTTTGAGGTCGGTTCGGCTTCGGTTCGATTATTTAAAAAAATAGATCTATTTCACTGTTTTCGATTTTTTTTCTTTACATTAAATGCATTATGAAATTATGACATTCAAATTATTTTAGAGCTTTTAAATGGAAATTCCAAAGCCTAAAATAATGAACATTCAATTGCCAAAACATTGAAAATATTTAATTGTCTCTGTCAGGTCCAAATTGGGTAGACATCAATAGAAACATAGGAAATTACTATTAAATAATCATATATTTCAGTTCTGTATATTACTTGGTTTTTATTTGATGACTTTATTATTTTTCATTCCTTAAAGTCATCATCTCATCTCTGCTCAGGCAGTAGCAGCCAGCCAGCCAGACCATCTAACGTTATCTCTGTGCTCCCCATACTGTACTGTCTTTAGTCATCCTATTTAGTTAGGCTAGCCTGCCTAAGTATGATGCAGAGCTGTCTGATGAAATCATTTTACTACTTCTTTAAAATAGATAAGGCATACTCTCACGAACTGTCTCTATCCCTCTTGTGGTTGTGTTGTGTACATTCCTCTCTCATGCGGTCTATGCGGTCTGTGTGTATCTAACCTAATTTAGCAGGCGTAAAAGTGTATCTGTCTCTGTCCGAGTCTAAAAGAACAGGCGCAATGGATTATGGTCATTGTAGTTAATTACCACATTTCTGCGCTGAACTAGGTTGAATATTTGCTTTACGAAAACTACAATTCCTTTCAGCCCAGCATCCCACATAGTTCTTGACTTGATTTCTCTCATGAATTATTTGATTTAACCGATGTCGGTCAATTAGTTGTTTAATAACCAAAAAAGCATGAGGGTTCTCCCTCCCTCCCCTTCTCTGTCTCTCTGCTGGGCCTTAAACTGTAGAAGAGGGACTGTGTCATGCCCTGTTGTGTGTCTTGTGAGGGGATAGAGGGGGAGGAAGGGGCGCCTGAGGGAAGGGTGGTGGCACTGTGGAGGCATGGAGCATTGGCTGTGTGTGTGTGTGTGTGTGTGTGTGTGTGTGTGTGTGTGTGTGTGTGTGTGTGTGTGTGTGTGTGTGTGCGCGGGTGTGTGTGCGCGGGTGTGTGTGCGCGGGTGTGTGTGTGATTCACACTATCTGTCATAGTGTGAATCAATCTGAGCATATATAATCTCTGATGAAATGATAGCATCTTAAGTCTACAGGGTATATTGTATGTGTAAACTTCATGCAGGAGAGAGTGAGCCATGATGATACCCATGGACAGACAGACAGGCAGAGAGGGATAGAGAGAGGCCACAAACACAAACCAACAGGTAAGACGGTGAGAAATGCCTCTCCAAGCTCATAGAGTTCATAGACTGATGATCTGTCATAGTGTGAATCAATCTGAATGATCATATATGATCTATGATGAAATGATAGCAGAGGGTCTAGAGGTGTATTGCATGTGTTAACTTAATCCAGGAGAGAGGCAGCCATGATACTATTTTATTTTTGAGTGGAGATTGTTACATTTCAGTTTGCCCTTTCATATCTACTTAAAAAAAAATATATAACAGTTAACTGTGTTATTATTACAGTATAGTTGAAAATATTATGTTACGTTTCAAACCATACAATATGTAAAGCAGCAGTACTAGTAGGCCTAACAACCTGACATAGGGGAGAAAAAGACTAGGAAATGAATCATATGGAAGGAGAGAAAGAGTACAAAATGGTTGTTTAATTGAATATATGCACATTAACAGTCACACTGGTATTCAGTACAGTATGAATGACCATGGCCCTAGGACTGATTGGACTGTCCCAGAGTAAGTTTTGCCCATTTGTAAGTTAAAATTTGTCTGTATCCTTTTTCCAAAAGTCACTAGAAATTAGCGTTTAGAATCCAGGGGCATGCCCCCAAACCCCCCTAGCAAAATGTGTCTCTCCCAATGTCCTCTGTAGCTCAATTAGTAGAGCATGGGACTTGTAACGCCAGGGTAGTGGGTTCGATCCCCGGGACCACTCATACGTAAAAATGTATGCACACATGAC
>NC_140023.1:13155397-13307904 GCF_964263955.1 Coregonus lavaretus | reverse complement strand
CTTAACAACCCCCAGCTTGCACCATGTTAAAAATTAATAAATAAAAAACGAGGGGAAAGTCTGATCTTGCCAGGGAAATAATTTGCTTCTCTTGAACCAATGATGGCATGCACTTTATGCAAATTGGTGTCTAGGGACAACAAAATCCTTCTTAAAACATACGCAGACTTCATAAAAAAAGAGAGGTGAGAAGGAGAGGGAGGGAGGGAGGGAAGGAAGGAGGGCTGGAAAAGGGAGGGAGGGGAGGAGGGGTGGGAGAGGGAGGTAGATGAAGGGGAGGGTCAGTGGATAACAAATAGCAAGTCAGCACAATATTTTCTGTGTGAATTTCACTGTCCGACCTGACAGCAAAAGGTCCACATCAAAGTGTTGTGAATACAGGGTTCTCGTGTGTGTGTGCGCGTGTGTGCGTGTGTGTTTGCGTGTGTGTGCACATATGTATCTCGTGTATGTGTGCATGTTGAGAATAACAACAATCTCCTGGAAGAAAAGAGGCTAGTTGAATGAGTTGTGTATGACTAATCTCTGTGATGGTACATTCTCAATGTCTAACCTGTGGTTCTGGGAAACGTGGTCCAGCCTGTGGCAGACATTTTGTGAGGCTGCCCATGCTCTGTGGGTGTGCTGCGTCACTGTGAGGGCCATGGGGTATGAGCTAAACACTCAGTCTCACACACATGCTTGTACGCGCGCACACACACACACCGTGTCAGATGCCCTGCAGAGCGATATACCGTAAGTACACATAGAACGCTGCTAAAGGGGTAGTGAGTAAGACAAAACATTTTCTGATATCACAACATGTAGCCAAAGGCTTTGGATGGAGAGTAAAGAGTCAGACACATGGGAAAACATTCAATTTCATAGGTTTGGGGTCATCACTCAGTATCCCCTCATCATATGGATATGATGATACAAAAAGGAATCAGGGAAGTTGTGGTGTCTCACACACACTCAAACTCTTACTCTCTCTCTCTCTCTCTCTCTCTCTCTCTCTCTCTCTCTCTCTCTCTCTCTCTCTCTCTCTCTCTCTCTCTTTCTGTCTGTCTGTCTGTCTGTCTGTCTGTCTGTCTGTCTGTCTGTCTGTCTGTCTGTCTGTCTGTCTGTCTGTCTGTCTGTCTGTCTGTCTGTCTGTCTGTCTGTCTGTCTGTCTGTCTGTCTGTCTGTCTGTCTGTCTGTCTGTCTGTCTCTCTCTCTCTCTCAATTCAATTCAATTTCAATTTTAAGGGCGTTATTGGCATGGGAAACGTATGTTAACATTGCCAAAGCAAGTGAAGTAGATTGTAAACAAAAGTGAAATAAACAATAAATATTAACAGTAAACATTACACTCAGAAGTTCCAAAAAAATAAAGACATTTCAAATGTCATATTATGTATACATACAGTGTTGTAACAATGTGCAAATAGTTAAAGTACAAATGGGAAAAGAAATAAATATAAATATGGGTTGTATTTACAATGGTGTTTGTTCTTCACTGGTTGCCCTTTTCTTGTGGCAACAAGTCACAAATCTTGCAGCTGTGATGGCACACTGTGGTTTTTCACCCAGTAGATAAGGGAATTTATCAAAATTGGGTTTGTTTTCGAATTATTTGTGGATCGCTGTAATCTGAGGGAAATATGTGTTTCTAATATGGTCATACATTTTGCAGGAGGTTAGGAAGTGCAGCTCAGTTTCCACCTCATTTTGTGGGCAGTGTGCACATAGCCTGTCTTCTCTTGAGAGCCAGGTCTGCCTACGGCGGCCTTTCTCAATAGCAAGGCTATGCTCACTGAGTCTGTACAAAGTCAAAGCTTTCCTTAAGTTTGGGTCAGTCACAGTGATCAGGTATTCTGCCACTGTGTACTCTCTGTTTAGAGCCAAATAGCATTCTAGTTTGCTCGTTTTTTTTGTTTGTTCTTTCCAATGTGTCAAGTAATTCTCTTTTTGTTTTCTCATGATTTTGTTGGGTCTAATTGTGTTGTTGTTGTTGTCCTGGGGCTCTGTGGGGTCTGTTTGTCTTTGTGAACAGAGCCCCAGGACCAGCTTACTTAGGGGACTCTTCTCCAAGTTCATCTCTCTGTAGGTGATGGCTTTGTTATGGAAGGTTTGGGAATCGCTTCCTTTTAAGTGGTTATAGAATTTAACAGCTCTTTTCTGGATTTTGATTTTTTAAATTTGTGGTCTGTATATTTTATCATTTCATTGAGGATACCATCAATACCACAGGTCTTTTTGGGTTGGAGGGTTTGTATTTTGTCCTGTAGTTCATTCAATGTAATTGGAGAATCCAGTGGGTTCTGGTAGTCTTTAATAGTTGATTCTAAGATTTGTATTTGATCATGTATATTTTTCTCTGTTATAGGGCCAAAAAGATTGGAGAAGTGCATCTCCATACATCTCCGTTTTGGATAGATAGCTCTTCGTGTTGTTGTTTGTTTAGTGTTTTCCAATTTTCCCAGAAGTGGTTAGAGTCTATGGATTCTTCAATTACATTGAGCTGATTTCTGACATGCTGTTCCTTCTTTTTCCGTAGTGTATTTCTGTATTGTTTTAGTGATTCACCATAGTGAAGGCGTAGGCTCAGGTTTTCTGGGTCTCTATGTTTTTGGTTGGATAGGTTTCTCAATTTCTTTCTTAGGTTTTTGCATTCTTCATCAAACCATTTATCACTGTTGTTACTTTTCTTCGGTTTTCTGTTAGAGATTTTTAGATTTGATAGGGAAGCTGTCTGTCTGTCTGTCTGTCTGTCTGTCTGTCTGTCTGTCTGTCTGTCTGTCTGTCTGTCTGTCTGTCTGTCTGTCTGTCTGTCTGTCTGTCTGTCTGTCTGTCTGTCTGTCTCCCTATCTCTCTCTCTCTCTCTGTCTGTCTGTCTGTCTGTCTGTCTGTCTGTCTGTCTGTCTGTCTGTCTGTCTGTCTGTCTGTCTCTCTGTCTGTCTGTCTGTCTGTCTGTCTGTCTGTCTGTCTGTCTGTCTGTCTGTCTGTCTGTCTGTCTGTCTGTCTGTCTGTCTGTCTGTCTGTCTGTCTGTCTGTCTGTCTCTCTCTCTCTCTCTCTCTCTCTCTCTCTCTCTCTCTCTCTCTCTCTCTCTTCTCTCTCTCTCAGTAAATGCATAGGTGTTTTTTGGAGTTTGAGCGTTTGATGTGGAGGGCTTGTCCTAACTTATTTTTTGTTTCTTTCCTTGGTTTTTCCTTTCATTTTTTATTTTCTATGGTGGAGGGTTAATGCACTGTTTGTTTTAGTGGTACCATCTGTTTTTATTTTCAAAGTTAGGGAGGAAGAGGACAGAGGTTTAGTTTCCTGGGGTTTTGAACGTTGTGGTGTGAGCGATGGCTTCGCAGCCTAGCGCGGAGGAGACACTGTCATTACGGCATGGATTCAGGTGTGTTCCTGAGAATGGAATTAAGGTGGAGGAGGTTCTGCTCGCGGTCAGCGAACAGGTAGGAGCTGAATTTATACATTCCGCATCCAGAATGAACAAAGCTGTGGTTGTGTTTATGAAAAAAGCAAATTTGGTGGGTAGGCTCATTTCTAGTGGTATATTTGTAAGGGGTGTGTTGGTGCCAATTTCTATTCTTTCTACCCCTTCGACTAGGGTGGTAGTTACAAATTTGCCTCTGTTTATTACGGATGATCAAATTAGGAAGGAGTTGAGTCGTTTTGGTAAGTTTGCTAGTGGTTTTCGTGTACTGTCGGCAGGTTTTCAGTCAGATGCTGTCAAGCATGTTGTTTCGTTCCGGAGGCAAGTGTTCATGTTTCTGAATAACAATGAGCAACAGTGAAATGTTCATTTTAAAGTGAGGCATGGGGAGGGGCTCTACGCAGGTTTTGCCAGCTATGATAGTCTACGGTGCTTTGAGTGTGGGGATTTGGGGCATAAGAGCTTTGCCCACATAAAGGCCGTAGACAAGGTGAGGGTTCAAGCACCAGTGGGGGAAATCGAGGTCAACGTGCAGGGGGCCATGAGACGCAGGCAGCAGAGGCTGGGCCTAGTCATGCGACAGATGGTAGTGTAGCTAAGGCTGGGCCAAGTCATGCTACAGATGGTGGGTTAGATGAGTCTGGGCCTAGTCATGCTACAGATGGTATTGTAGCTAAGGCTGGGTCTAGTCATGCTATAGGTGGTGGTGCAGATGAGGCTGGGTCTAGTCATGTTATGGAGGGTGGGGTAGATGAGGCTGGGTCTAGTCATGTTATGGATGGTGGTGTAGATGAGGCTGGGTCTAGTCATGTTATGGATGGTGGTGCAGATGAGGCTGGGCCTAGTCATGCTATAGGTGGTGGTGCAGATGAGGATGGGTCTAGTCATGTTATGGATGGTGGTGTAGATGAGGCTGGGTCTAGTCGTGTTATGGATGGTGGTGTAGCTGAGATGGGGTCTAGTCATGTCATGGATGGTGATGTAGATGAGGCTGGGCTTAGTCAGGTTATGCTAGTGGATGAGGAGAGTATAGTGGGGAAGGGTAAGCGACTAGGGGGGGGGGGGGTGGAGGAGGGTGTCAAGAAGAAGAGGAAAAAGGGGAGAAGAAAGGAGGTGGGAGGGCAGAGGCTGGTGTGGTGAAAGGCACCAAGGAACCTTTGCCTGGTGCTGGGGGGGAGGTCCCAACTAGAGAGGAAGAGCAAGTGGTCAGGATGGGAGATAATATAATATCTAATATGCCATTTAGCAGATGCTTTTATCCAACGCGACTTACAGTCATGTGTGCATAAATTTTTACGTGTGGGTGGTCCCGGGGATCGAACCCACTACCCTGGCGTTACAAGCGCCATGCTCTACCAATTGAGCTACAATTGAGCTACAGAGGAAGGTGACGAGGAGGAGGAAGGTGAGTCTGAGGAGGAGTGGGTCTACTGATGCTATGAAAAATGAGGGGCATGGTGTCCTCTCACCCAGGAAACGGTTTAGGTTGAGGAAGTGGGTCACAACCGTACGTAAAAGTCTACCTTCAGACACTGTTTAGATTCAAGTTTTCTTTCTGGCACTGGGGCTTTTTGAGCTTTGCTTTTGGTCTCTTTCTCTGCTGGCTTTTCTCCCACTTCTTATGGAGACTCTTTGGGTAGGCTCGCTTAATATTAATGGCGCCAGAGATGCGGGAAAGAGGAGTGTGTTGGGTGAATATGTAAAACAAAAAAAAGTACAGGTGTTGTTTCTGCAGGAGACGCATAGCGATGTGGTGAATGAAGTTGATTGGGGGCTCTGGTGGAAAGGGGCAAGTGTGCTGAGCCATGGGACAAATGTTAGTGCAGGGGTGGCAGTCTTTTTTGTCTGTCTGTAAAAATTTGCTCCTCAAAAGAGGTGTGTAGGGGTAGACTGCTTGTAGTAAAAGCAGAAATTAACAACAGGGGTTTTGTCTTAATAAATATGTATGTGCCTAACACAGGGAGAGAGAGGGGGCTTCTATTTGGGTGTCTTAGACAGGAACTCTCACAGATATCGCCTGAGGAGACGCTGGTGGTCGGCGGGGACTGGAACTGTACGATGGATTTTATGAAAGACAGAAATGGGGAGGAGCCTCATTCTGGTTCAGTGGGGGTGTTAAGGGACATTATGAATCAGTTTGACCTAGTGGATGTTTGGAGAACTAGACATCCAAACACAAGACAGTATACATGGGTGAAGGTGATTGGGGCTAGGGTCCAGCTTGATCGATTGTACATGTCTAGGAATCAGAGCAATAGGCTGTTGGGCGCTACTATTCTCCCGGTAGGTTTTTCGGATCATCACATAACCATGGCTCGGCTGTCTATTTCACCAGGGCCTTGGCAGGCATCCTATTGGAAGTTTAATGTAAAGCTCTTACAAGATGCCACTATGATTCTCTGAGTCAATGGTGGGATGTGGGAAAAGTCCAAATTCGGCTTTTCTGCCAACAGTATACAGCTCTCTCATCCTCAGAGGAGAGTATTGGGGGAACTCGAGCGTAGTATTAGTGAGATGGAGGTAGAGCTGGTGGGGCAAGGCAATGTAGGCCTCCAGGCTAATTTAGCTGAACTACGTAGGGATCTAGGCAGTTTTTTCCAGGTTAAAGCAAAGGGAGCACTTGTAAGAGCTAGGTTCTCCATGCTCAAGGAGATGGATGCTCTCAGCTCCTTCTTCTTTGGTTTGGAAAGACAGAGCGGTGAAGCCAAGGGTATGCATTGTCTTCGGCTTTCGGATGGGCGGGTGACCTCTGTGGTGGGGGAGATGCGGGAGCGGACTGTGGAGTTTTATACAGAGTTCTATAGGGCAGAACTGTGTGATCCTATGTATGCTCAGGTTTTGTTTGCCGAACTCCCTAAGCTCTCTCTGGTACAAAGGGATGAAATGGACATTCCCCTGTTGTCCCATGAACTGGCAGAGGCCATAACCCAGATGTCCCCCGGCCGTGCACCGGGGGTCGATGGACTCCCAGTGGAGTTTTATAAAAAATTCTGGGGAATAATTGGACTGGACTTCTTTTGCGTGTTGCGTGAGTGCTTCAGGGTAGGAGAGTTGCCGATGAGGGGATTTGTGTGAACTTAAGAACTGGAGGCCTGTGGCATTGCTCTGTGCGGACTACAAGATATTTGCCAGGGTCCTCGCTAACAGACTGAAGTCCCATCTGGACTCTATAGAACACAAGGACCGGGACATATTGTGTACCAGGACGCTCAATCACGGACAACTTGTTCTTAATCAAGGACATGTTGGACTTATCAAGAGGTTCTAATGTGAACTTTGGTCTGGTCTCTTTAGATCAAGAGAAGGCTTTTGATAGAGTGGACCATGAGTATCTGTTTAATGTGATGTCTGTGCTTGGGTTTGGGGAAAGGGTTTTGGCCTATGTGAAGATGTTGTATGCTGGGGCATCATGTATGGTTAAGGTGGGAGGGGGGCTCAGAAGGCCAGTCTGGGTAAGGCGTGGCATTAGACAAGGATGCCCTCTATCAGGGCAGTTATATACACTAGCCATTGAGCCTTTTTTGGGCCTGTTACGCAGGAGACTGCAGGGAGTGTGCTGGACAGGCATAGCAGTGTCAGCGTATGCAGATAACGTTTCTGTGATGGTCAGGATATGCAGGCACTAGAGAATAGTCTGAAGGTGTACGAGGGAGCTTCGTCAGCTAAGGTAAACTGTGGCAAGAGCAAAGCTCTGTTATGTGGGGCATGGGGGGATAGGGCCCCTCCTCTGCTTCCAGGGGGGTTTGCAGTGGGGTTGTGAAGGGCTTAAAATTTTGGGGGTGTACCTGGGCTCGGAGAGGTGGGTCAGGAAGAACTGGGAGGGGCTGTCACAGGCAGTGGTGTCAAGACTGGCCAGGTGGAGGTGGCTCCTGTCCCAAGTGTCATATAGAGGGAGGGTGCTGATAATCAACAACCTGGTGGCATCTTCCCTGTGGCATAAACTGGCTGTCCTCAACCCCCCCCCCGCTGGTCTGATCGCAGACCTGCAACGCAAGCTGGTGGATTTTTTCTGGTCGGGCCATCACTGGCTGAGGGCGGCAGTGTTGTATATGTCTGTAAATGAAGGAGGACAGGGCCTGGTGGAACTGGAAAGCAGGGTGGCTGCATTCCGACTAAAGGCGGCGCAGAGACTGCTGTACCATACTGATGTTGGATGGAGGGAGCCAGCATGCGCGCTGCTGAGGAGAGCTGGCGGATTAGGGTTGGACCGGCAGCTATTCCTCATGAAGCTGGAGGGGCTGAGTACAGCAGGTCTCTCAGATTTTTACTCTGCGTGCTGAGGGCCTGGCAGCTACTAAGGCCCACACGAGAAGGGGGTGTGGAGCCTGGGCTGTGGGTGTGGGAGGAGCCTATCTTCCACAACCCAGCCATCCTTTTGAGATCGGTTCAGTCGGCCACCCTGAAGAGGCGACTGATGGCAGCGGGATTACTAAGGCTGGGTAACCTGTGACTGCTGGGAGAGGAGGGGTGGAAAACCCCAGAAGTCCTAGCACAACAAACAGGACTAACATCACTTAGGCTGCTGGAGAGTCCAGGAGGCACTGTCTGAGCCGGTAAAGAGGGTGTTTGAGCGGCCAAAAGGGGAGGGGAGGGGCCACCAATGTTGCCACCACTGCACGTGACGGCAGAGACTGGGGACTGGCAAGGGGGTCTGGAGGACTTGTTAGATTTTAACACTCCGAGCCTGGGGGAGTTTGAAGGGGTGGGAGGTAAAGCCCTAAACAACCTCTATATTAAGGTAAGGAACATCAGGAGCCTAACAGGAGTGAAGGCACATCAGTGGCAGGGAGTATGTGGGGCGGAGAGTATGGTGGGTTTTAGATGGAGGGGGCTCTACAAACTCCCAGTACCAAAGAGGTCAGGGGACCTCCAGTGGAGGGTTTTACATGGAGCCCTGGCCACTAACAGCTGGTTGGCACGGGTTGAACCTGGAGTCGGACAGGGGTGTCCTTTCTGTGTCATGATTGAAACTGTGATTCATGTGTTTTCTGTGTGCGCCAGGTTAATGCCTTTAATGTCTCTGTTGGAATGTCTGTGTGAGAGGTTGGGGGTGGAGTTTACTGTCGGGATGTTTATAATGGGTTACAGGTATTCAAATAAGGAAAATGATAAATGTGTGTTGTTGAATTTTCTGTTTGGTCAGGCAAAGTTAGCTATTTGGATAACAAGGAGGAACAGGGTCAAAGGTGGAGGGATAACATACCCTTTACTATTATTTAATGGGATGGTCTCTGCGTGCCTTAGGGTAGAATTTGGTTTCTATAAAATGATAAAAAGTGTGGAGATGTTTCAAGAGATATGGTGTGTTGGGGGGGCTGTCTGTATAGCTGGGGAAGATGGTCTGGATATACGGTTGTAGAGGTGGTGAGGTTTGGGTTATTGTGATGTGTGTTGTTGTTTTTGTATCGTGGGGTAGAGGGAAAGGTGAGTATGCAGTACAGGGGATATTGGTTTTTTAGGGGGGGGGGGGGTGAGGTTTTAATGAAATGAGGATGTACCATTAAAGAAAGACAAAAAGTAAAAAAAAAGTATCTCTCTCTCTCTCTCTCTCTCTCTGTCTGTCTGTCTGTCTGTCTGTCTGTCTGTCTGTCTGCCTGTCTGCCTGTCTGTCTGCCTGCCTGTCTGTCTGTCTGTCTGTCTGTCTGTCTGTCTGTCTGTCTGTCTGTCTGTCTGTCTGTCTGTCTGTCTGTCTGTCTGTCTCCCTCCCTCCCTCCCTCCCTCCCTCCCTCCCTCCCCCCCTCTCTCTCTCTCTCTCTCTCTCTCTCTCTCTCTCTCTCTCTCTGTGTCTCTGTCTCTCTCTCTCTCTCTCTCTCTCTCTCTCTCTCTGTTTGTCTCTGTCTCTCTGAGGGAGTTTTGAATCCCATCTCCCTATGCAGAGCTCAGTGGGTCTTTCATGTGTCTCTGCTGTGTTCCTCACAGAGCACTCCTCCTTTTGTATTGTTTTATTATTTATGAATGGGGCCAGGCATAAGCAGCTCCCGCATTAAGACAGATGGGGAGGGGTGAGAAACATTCATATTCTTTTTCAGGAACATCTTACAGAGCCGACGAGTTCAAGCATTGCCAACCAAATGCAAAAAAAGAAAGGAATGAAAGAAGTAGAAGAAGAAGGAAAGGGGAAAAAATGACAAGACACTGGGGGTAGGTGTCTGTGTCCTGGAGCAGATGGAGATGAGAAGATGTGTGGGAGAGGCGAATGAAAGAGAGCAAAGGGAGAAAACGGAGAAAGGCATGAGGAAACCAACACACAGCAGAGCCAGCAGACAGTTGGTAAAACTTTTCAGTTTTTCTCTCTCGAATCCCATTAAGTATAGATTTCACTTTCAGGGTGGTGAATGAGGGATGGGAGGAGACGAGAAAGATATGGGGTTCTGGGGGACATCGGGGGCCTGATGTTGCTCTTTCCAGCACTGATATGTATGTGTTTGTATACTTGACACTGTGTGTGTATGTGTCTGTGTGTATGTGTAAGCATGTGTGTGTTTGTATGTGAAATGACCCAGCTCATTCAAACAGTAGGTATCTCCATCTGTAAGAATTCTTTCCATTCACACAACACACACAATATTCTACCACAGCACAGGTCGGGGGGGGGGGGGGGGGGGGGGGGGGGGTATGTCCGTTGTCCTCCTCATCCTCTGTAAGTGAATCTGCCCCTCAGTATATTCAGAATGGCTCAGTATCAAAGAGCGATGACTGGGAATTAAAACATACTGTACTGCATTCTCCCAACAATGTGCCTGTCAATGTGCCTGTATGTGTGTGTGTGTGAGTGAGGGAGTGAGGGAGGGAGGGAGTGAAAGAGAAGGAGAGAGATAGAGAAAGTGTGATCGATATTAGGAAGAGAGTGAGGAAGTGTAGATATTACATTTCAATAAAACCTATAGTTTCACAGATTTTCCAATCCATACTGTATTTCTCTTATTTTAATCCAGGTACGTTCCATTTCTACAATCTAATCAGATCTCCTCCCTCTCCCCTCCCACGACACTGTCATCATTTGGTATCTCCCATGAGTGATGTGTCAGTCAAACTCCTCATCAGTATCTCTTCTCTCTATCTCGCCTCTGTCTCGCCTTTTCATAGAGACATGGAATAATGGAATTTGTCAATAATTTTTCTTGCTACAATATCTTCATTAATAAGTACATTGACAACATCGTCCCCACAGTGACCGTAAGTACATATCCCAACCAGAAGCCATGGATTATGGGCAACATCCACACTGAGTTAAAGGCTACAGCTGCCGCTTTCAAGGAGCAGGATTCTAATCCAGATGCTAACAAGAAATCCCGCTGCGCCCTCCGACGAACCATCAAACAGGCAACGCGTCAATACAGAGATTGAATCCTAATATACCGGCTCTGACGCACGTCAGATGTGGCAGGGCTTGCAAACTATCACAGATTACAAAGGGAAACCCAGCCGCGAGCTGCCCAGTGACACGAGCCTATCAGACGAGCTAAATGCCTTCTATGCTCACTGCGAGACAAACAACACTGAACCATGCATGAGAGCACCAGCTGTTCCGGACGGCTGTGTGATCACACTCTCTGTAGCTGATGTCAGTAAGACCTTTAAACAGGTTAACATTCACAAATTTGCCAACAGCACAGCGGTGGTAGGCATGATCACCGACGACGATGACACAACCTATAGGGAGGAGGTCAGAGACCTGGCAGTGTGGTGCCAGAACAGCAACCTCTCCCTCATCGTCAACAAGACAAAGGAGCTGATCGTGGACTACAGGAGGGCCGAGCAAGCCCCCATTCACATCGACGGGGCTCGGTGTCCACATCACTAAGGAACTATTATGGTCCACACACACCAACACAGTCGTGAAGAGGGCACGACAACGCCTCTTCCCCTTCAGGAGGCGGAAAAGATTTGGCATGGGACCTCAGATGCTCAAAAAATTATAGAGCTGCACTATGGAGAGCATCTTGACTGTCTGCATCACCGCTTGGTATGGCAACTGCTTGGCATCTGACCGCAATTCGCTACAGAGGGTAGCCTGGAAAACAGGAACACCTACGTGTGAATGCAATCCTGGCCATGTGGTGCCAGGATAACAACCTCTCCCTCAACATGGTCAAGACAAAGGAGATGATTGTGGACTACAGGAAAAAAAGAGGAATGAGCACGCCCCCATTCTCATCGACGGGGATGTATTGGAACAGGTTGAGAGCTTCAAGTTCCTTGGTGTCCACATCACCAACAAACTATCATGGTCCAAACACACCAAGTCAGTCGTGAAGAGGGCACGACAAAGCCTATTCCCCCTCAGGAGACTGAAAAGATTTGGCATTGGTCCTCAGATCCTCAAAAAGTTCTACAGCTGCACCATCGAGAGCATCCTGACTGGTTGCATCACCGCCTGGAATGGACACTGCTCGGCCTCCGACCGCAAGACACTACAGAGGGTAGTGTGTACGGCCCAGTGCATCACTGTGGCCAAGCTCTATACCAGGACCTCTATACCAGGCGGTGTCAGAGGAACGCCATAAAAATGTTCAAAGGCTCCAGTCACCCTAGTCATAGACTGTTCGCATGGCAAGCGGTACCGGAGCGCCAAGTCTAGGTCCAAAAGGCTTCTTAATATCTTCTACCCCGAAGCCATAAGACTCCTGAACAGCTAATCATGGCTACCCGGATTATTTGCATTGTCCCCCCCACCCCGTCTTTTACACTGCTGCTACTCTGTTTATTATTACATTTACATTTACATTTTAGTCATTTAGCAGACACTCTTATCCAGAGCGACTTACAGTTAGTGAGTGCATGCATTATTTTCTATTTTTTCATACTGGCCCCCTGTGGGAATCGAACCCACAACCCTGGCATTGCAAACGCCATGCTCTACCAACTGAGCTACATCCCTGCTGGCCATTCCCTCCCCTACCCTGGACGACGCTGGGCCAATTGTGTGTGAATGTTTTCAATTAAAAAAAAGAAAATGTAATCGAAAACTTCCAAGGAATCAGGTAGAAGTAAATGAATCCACAAATACAAATATCATTTTACATATATCTTAAATGGCTGCATTTTCATGAATTTGATCATATAATCTTGAAGGCCATTCAAAAATAGCGTGGACATGATCCAGGAAGTAGGCGGGACTTTAATAAAGTTATTCAAGAGACGGAAGAGGAAGCAAGACATCCCACTCCATAATTTTTTCTGCTTCATACGCCACGTTCATAATAACTGGGAACTTGGAAAACAAACGAGCTCCGACTGGGGGAAATCGTTTTGAACGGTCTTCCAACTCGGATATTTGGGCCTCTTTCTAGAGCTCCGACTTTCCGACCTGAAGATGATTTGACCTCGTATTTTTCCGAGTTCCCAGTTGTTCTGAACGCGGCAATATACAGTCCATTAACTAATATGAGTAGACGATTATCTATGCATAGTCACTTTAACTCTACCCACATGTACACTACCAGTCAAAAGTTTGGGCACACATACTCATTCAAGGGTTTTTCTTTATTTTTTACTATTTTTTACATTGTAGAATAATAGTGAAGACATCAAAACTATGAAAGAACACATATGGAATTATGTAGTAAACAGAAAAGTGTTTACAAAATCTAAATCTATTTTATATTTGAGATTCTTCAAATAGCCAGCCTTGGCATTCTCTCAACCAGCTTCACCTGAAATGCTTTTCTAACAGTCTTGAAGGAGTTCCCACATATGCTGAGCACTTGTTGGCTGCTTTTCCTTCACTCTGCGGTCCGACTCATCCCAAACCATCTCAATTGGGATGAGATCAGGGGATTGTGGAGACCAGGTCATCTGATGCAGCACTCCATCACTCTTACACAACCTGGAGGTGTGTTGGGTCATTGTCCTGTTGAAAAACAAATGATAATCCCACTAAACCCAAACCAGATGGGATGGCGTATTGCTGCAGAATGCTGTGGTAGCCATGCTGGTTAAGGGTGCCTTGAATTCTAAATAAATCACAGACAGTGTCACCATGCTTTACAGTGGGAAATACACATGACGAGATCATCCGTTCACCCACACCGCGTCTCACAAGGACACGGCGGTTGGAACAAAACATCTCCAATTTGGACTCCAGACCAAAGGACACATTTCCACCTGTCTAATGTCCATTGCTCGTGTTTCTTGGCCCAAGCAGGTCTCTTCTTGTTATTGGTGTTCTTTAGTAGTGGCAAATATAAGTGGATTAGATTAGATTTGATTTGATTTGCATACAGCCCAGTACATCACCGAGCTCCCTGCCATCCAGAACCTCTATACCAGGCAGTGTCAGAGGAAGGCCCTAAAAATGGTCAAAAACTCCAGCCACCCATGTCATAGACTGTTCTCTCTGCTACCGCATGGCAAGCGATACCGATGCACCAAGTCTGGAACCAACAGGACCCTGAACATCTTCTACCCCCAAGCCAAAAGACTGCTAAATAGTTAAATAATTAACCAAATAGCTACCCGGACTATCTGCATTGACCCTGGTTGCACTAACTTATTTGTCTCATCACATACGCTGCTGTAACTGTTTATTATCTGTCACTTTATTCCTAGTTACAGTATATGTACATATCTACCTCAATTACCTCGTACCCCTGCACATGGACTCGGTACTGATGTCTATAGCCAAGTTATCGTTACACATTGTTTATTTATTATTACTTTTCTTATTAATACATTTTATCATTGTTTTACTTTTCTATTATTTCTCTATTTTCTTTCTCTCTGCATTGTTTGGAAGGGTCCATAAGCATTTCACTGTCATCTGTTCTTTACGAAGCATGTAACGAATACAATTTTATTTTATTTGATAAAAAATTTAATGGTTCTCTTGCTTTTATGAAGTTGTGGTCTTAAAAAACATGTTCGACCATGTAAAGTTGATGTAAGCTCTTTTTGATAGTGAAAAGAATATGTGCTTCATACAATTTAGATGTCTTTGTTGCATTACAACCTGTAATTTAAAATGATTTTTATTGGGATTTCATGTAATAGACGTAAACAAAATAGTCCAAATTGGTGAAGTGAAATGAAAAAAATAACTTGTTTCAAAAAATTCTAAAAAATTAATAACGGAAAAGTGGTGCGTGCCCCTAAATAAGATCTGGTGAATAATTAGTTAAATAAAGTCCACCTGTGTGCAATCTAAGTGTCACATGATCTGTCACATAATCTCAGTATATATACACCTGTTCTGAAAGGCCCCAGAGTCTGCAACACCACTAAGCAAGGGGCACCACCATGCAAGTGGCACCATGAAGACCAAGGAGCTCTCCAAACAGGTCAGGGACAAAGTTGTGGAGAAGTACAGATCAGGGTTGGGTTATAAAAAAATATCCGAAACTTTGAACATCCCACGGAGCACAATTCAATCCATTATTAAAAAATTGAAAGAATATGGCACCACAACAAATCTGCCAAGAGAGGGCCGCCCACCAAAACTCATGGACCAGGCAAGGAGAGCATTCATCAGAGAGGCAACAAAGAGAAAACAGATAACCCTGAAGGAGCTGCAAAGCTCCACAGCGGAGATTGGAGTATCTATAATAATAATATAATATGCCAATTAGCAGACGCTTTTATCCAAAGCGACTTACAGTCATGCGTGCATAAATTGTTTTGTGTATGGGTGGTCCCGGGGATCGAACCCACTACCCTGGCGTTACAAGCGCCGTGCTCTACCAGCTGAGCTTTAAGCCGTACACTCCACAGAGCTGGGCTTTACGGAAGAGTGGCCAGAAAAAAGCCATTGATTAAAGAAAAAAATAGGCAAACACGTTTGGTGTTCGCCAAAAGGCATGTGGGAGACTCCCCAAACATATGGAGGAAGGTACTCTGGTCAGATGAGACAACAATTGAGCTTTTTGGCCATCAAGGAAAATGTTATGTCTGGCGCAAACCCAACACCTCTCATCACCCCGAGAACACCATCCCCACAGTGAAGCATGGTGGTGGCAGCATCATGCTGTGGGGATGTTTTTCATCGGCAGGGACTGCGAAACTGGTCAGAATTGAAGGAATGATGGATGGCGCTAAATACAGGGAAATTCTTGAGGGAAACCTGTTTCAGTCTTCCAGAGATTTGAGACTGGGACGGAGGTTCACCTTCCAGCAGGACAATGACCCTAAGCATATTGCTAAAGAAACACTCGAGTGGTTTAAGGGGAAACATTTAAATGTCTTGGAATGGCGTAGTCAAAGCCCAGACCTCAATCCAATTGAGAATCTGTGGTATGACTTAAAGATTGCTGTACACCAGCGGAACCCTTCCAACTTGAAGGAGCTGGAGCAGTTTTGCCTTGAAGAATGGGCAAAAATCCCAGTGGCTAGATGTGCCAAGCTTATAGAGACATACCCCAAGATACTTGCAGCTGTAATTGCTGCAAAAGGTGGCTCTACAAATTATTGACTTTGGGTGGGTGAATAGTTACCCACGCTCAAGGGTTTTCACCATGAGGCCAATAGTGACTTTAAAAGAGTTACAGAGTTTAATGGCTGTGATCAACAACATTGTAGTTACTCCAGAATACTAACCTAATTGACAGCGTGAAAAGAAGGAAGCCTGTACAAAATACATGTCACGGTTTCGGCCGAGACTGCTCCTCCTCCTAGTTCGGGCAGGCTTCGGCGTTCGCCGTCCCCGGAGTACTAGCTGCCACCGCTCTATGTTTCGTCATTTGATTACTTTTGTCTGCCTGTTACACCTGTGTCCATTTGTGTGTTGATTACGTGTCTTATAAGTTCCTTGTTTTGCACTAGATTGATTGTGTGTTGTTATGACTGCCACTGTGTCGGAGCTACGTGTTTGCACCCTGTTTGTTTTGTGTTTAGTGTTTACGCGTGTGCGTAATTTTCCCTCGCCTCTTGGTGTATTTTGAGGTCGGGGTTTTTCTCGTGACATTAGACTATTAAAGTCTGTCGGACTTAACCTCTGTGTCCTGCGCCTGACTCCTCCACCACATCCACATCGGTTCTAGTGACAGAACAACACACCACCATGGAGTCAGCAGGAACAGCGGCGGCACCCGAATCCCTGGAAGACCGGAACAACTACCAGGACACCATGATCCGGCAACTCGGGGCCGCCATGGACGAGGTGTCCAACACTCTGCACCGATTGGTGAATCGAGAGGTGCCCACGCACTCTTACAACATCCCATCACCAACGGCCAGTCCTCCTCTCTCAGCACCGGAACCCAGTGGCATTCGGCTCTCGCTCCCGAGGGCATATGACGGTTCTGCAGCCGGGTGTCAGGGATTCCTCCTGCAGGTGGAACTTTACCTTGCCACCATACACCCGGCGCCCTCGGGATACGAGAGCGTCTCCGCCCTCATCTCCTGTCTATCCGGCAAGGCGTTGGAGTGGGCCAACGCCGAATGGAGGGGAATAGACGCCGCAACCATCACCTACGCGGAGTTCTCCCGCCGCTTCAGGGCTGTCTTCGATCATCCACCTGAGGGGAAAGCGGCGGGAGAGCGTCTATTCCACCTCCGACAGGGGAAGAGGAGCGCACAGGAGTTCGCACTGGCGTTCCGGACACTAGCGGCGGATGCGGGGTGGAATGAGAGGGCCCTCATCGACCACTACCGGTGTAGCCTACGAGAGGACGTTCGTCGTGAGCTGGCCTGCAGGGACACCAACCTGTCGTTCGACCAGTTGGTGGACATTTCCATCCGTCTAGACACCCTGCTGGCTACCCGCGGACGTCCCGAGTGGGGGTCGTCCATTCCACCCTCCAGCACCTCCGAGCCGATTCCCATGGAGCTCGGGGGTGCTGGCGCTAGAGAGAGGAGGAGAGGGAACCCGAGGGGGGCCATCCCCTGCACCACCTGTGGTCGTGGAGGACACACCGCGGCCAGGTGCTGGGGAGGGTCTCCTGGGAGAGGTGACAACAGGCCACGCACTGGGGAGTCATTTCAGGTGAGTAGGCGCCCCACTTACCCAGAGCTTTCTGTTGGTCACATGAGTATTCCTGTGAGATTTCCACAGGTGGCACCTCATTCCCAGCATAAGGCGCTAGTAGATTCAGGCGCAGCTGGGAACTTTATTGATCGGGCATTTTGTTGTAGGTTAGGAATTCCCCTTCGGCCGGTAGAAGATCCATTTCCTGTCCACGCATTAGACAGCCGGCCGTTGGGGTCGGGCCTGATCAGGGAGGTCACAGCACCACTGATGATGACGACGCAGGGGGGTCATGAGGAGATCATTCAGTTTTATCTGATTGACTCTCCTGCGTACCCCGTGGTGTTGGGCCTTCCCTGGTTAAGCACCCATGATCCTACCATAGCGTGGCAACAGAGGGCTCTTATGGAGTGGTCTGCCCAGTGTGTAGGGAGATGTCTAGGTGTTTCCGTAGGGGCGACCTCGGTAGAGAGTCCGAACCAAGTGCCCGCACTGCGCATTCCCCCTGAGTATGAGGATTTAGCACTCGTGTTTAGCAAATCGAGGGCAACACGGCTACCTCCTCATAGACAAGGGGACTGTGCGATAAATCTCCAGACAGGAGCGGCTCTTCCACAGAGTCGTGTGTATCCCCTGTCTCAAGAGGAAACAGCGGCTATGGAGACTTACATAGCCGAGTCCTTGGCACAGGGATACATACGGTCCTCCACTTCCCCGGTCTCCTCAAGTTTCTTCTTTGTGAAGAAGAAGGACGGGGGATTGCGCCCGTGTATTGATTACCATAGTCTCAATCAGATCACAGTTAAATACAGTTACCCACTTCCACTGATTGCGACGATGACGGAATCATTACGCGGAGCGCGGTTCTTCACAAAGTTGGATCTCAGGAGCGCGTACAATCTGGTGCGCATTAGGGAGGGGGATGAATGGAAAACAGCATTTAGCACCACCTCGGGTCATTACGAGTATCTCGTCATGCCATACGGGTTAATGAATGCTCCTTCAGTCTTCCAATCCTTTGTTGACGAGATTTTCCGGGACATGCATGGGCAGGGTGTAGTAGTTTACATCGACGACATCCTAGTGTATTCTTCTACACGAGCCGAGCATGTAGCCCAGGTGCGCCGAGTGTTGAGAAGACTGTTGGAGCATGACTTGTATGTCAAGGCAGAGAAATGCCTGTTCTTCCAGGAGTCCGTCTCCTTTTTGGGTTATCGGTTGTCCGCGTCTGGTGTGGAGATAGAGGTAGACCGGGTATCGGCCGTGCGTAATTGGCAAACTCCAACCACTGTAAAAGAGGTGCAGCAGTTCTTGGGTTTTGCTAATTACTACCGGAGGTTTATTCGGGGTTTTGGACAGGTTGCAGCTCCCATTACGTCCCTGCTAAAGGGGGGTCCGGTTCGTTTGCAGTGGTCGGCTGAGGCGGACAGGGCATTTGTCAAACTAAAGAACCTGTTCACCTCGGCTCCTGTGCTGGCGCATCCGGATCCCTCTTTACCATTCCAAGTAGAGGTAGACGCGTCCGAGACCGGTATTGGGGCAGTTCTGTCACAACGGTCCGGCACGCCACCTAAACTCCGCCCCTGTGCGTTCTACTCCAAGAAGCTCAGCTCGGCGGAGCGCAACTATGATGTTGGGGACAGGGAGCTGTTAGCCGTAGTCCAGGCCCTAAAGGTGTGGAGGCATTGGCTTGAGGGGGCTCAACACCCTTTCCTCATTCTGACTGATCACCGTAACCTGGAGTACATCCGGGCAGCTAGGAGATTGAACCCTCGTCAGGCTAGGTGGAACATGTTCCTAACCCGGTTTGTTTTTAAGATCACATACATCCCTGGGTCCCAGAATGGTAAGGCAGACGCCCTGTCCCGGCGGTATGACACAGAGGAGAGGTCCAACGAGCCTACTTCCATATTGCCGGAGTCTTGTTTGGTGGCTCCGGTGGTATGGGAGGTCGATGCGGAAATCGAGCGGGCACTGCGTACCGACCCTACTCCCCCCGAGTGTCCTGTGGGGCGGACGTACGTTCCGCTCGAGATTCGTGATCGACTTATTTATTGGGCTCATACATCACCCTCCTCTGGACATCCAGGTATTGGCCGGACCGTGCACTGTCTTAGCATGAAATACTGGTGGCCAACGTTAGCTAGGGATGTGAGGGTTTATGTCTCCTCCTGCTCGGTGTGTGCCCAGTGTAAGGCGCCTAGACATTTGCCCAGGGGTAAGCTACATCCCCGTTCCACAACGACCATGGTCCCACCTATCGGTGGATTTCGTAACCGACCTACCCCCCTCCCAGGGGAATACCACCATTTTGGTCGTTGTGGATCGGTTTTCCAAGGCCTGTCGTCTCCTTCCCATGCCGGGTCTCCCTACTGCCCTACAAACCGCTGAGGCCCTATTTACCCATGTGTTCCGGCACTATGGGGTCCCCGAGGATATAGTGTCTGACCGAGGTCCCCAGTTCACCTCCAGAGTTTGGGGGGCGTTCATGGAACGGTTGGGGGTCTCGGTAAGCCTTACCTCGGGGTACCACCCAGAGAGCAATGGGCAGGTGGAACGTGTCAACCAGGATGTGGGTAGGTTTTTGAGGTCCTATTGCCGGGACCGGCCGGAGGAGTGGTCTAGGTTCATCCCCTGGGCAGAGATGGCCCAGAACTCTCTCCGCCACTCCTCCACCAATTTAACACCTTTCCAGTGTGTTTTAGGTTATCAGCCGGTCCTGGCACCATGGCACGAGAGCCAGATCGAGGCCCCTGCGGTGGACGAGTGGATTTGGCGCTCGGAGGAGACGTGGGACGCTGCCCATGTCCATCTGCAGCGTGCCATCCGTCAACAAAAGGCGAGCGCCGATCGCCACCGCAGTGAGGGACCGGTGTACGCACCGGGAGATCGAGTCTGGCTCTCGACTCGAAACCTGCCCCTCCGCCTGCCCTGCCGGAAGCTGGGTCGGCGGTTTGTGGGGCCCTTCAAAGTCCTGAGAAGATTGAACGAGGTGTGTTACAGGTTACAACTGCCTATAGAGTATAAAAATATTAACCCCTCGTTCCATGTGTCTCTTCTCAGGCCGGTGGTAGCTGGCCCACTCCAAGAAGATGAGATAGGAGAGACCCCTCCGCCCCCTTTGGACATCGAGGGGGCCCCGGCGTACATGGTCCGGACCATCTTGGACTCGAGGCGCCGGATGAGTGGTCTCCAGTATCTCGTGGAGTGGGAGGGGTACGGTCCGGAGGAACGGTGCTGGGTGCCCAGGAGGGACATACTCGATCCATCCCTCCTGACTGAGTTTCACTGTGGGCATCCCACGCGCCCGGGTCCGCGTCCTCCTGGCCGTCCCCGAGGCCGGGGTCGGCGCACGGCTGGAGCCGCGCGTCAAGGGGGGGGTACTGTCACGGTTTCGGCCGAGACTGCTCCTCCTCCTAGTTCGGGCAGGCTTCGGCGTTCGCCGTCCCCGGAGTACTAGCTGCCACCGCTCTATGTTTCGTCATTTGATTGCTTTTGTCTGCCTGTTACACCTGTGTCCATTTGTGTGTTGATTACGTGTCTTATAAGTTCCTTGTTTTGCACTAGATTGATTGTGTGTTGTTATGACTGCCACTGTGTCGGAGCTACGTGTTTGCACCCTGTTTGTTTTGTGTTTAGTGTTTACGCGTGTGCGTAATTTTCCCTCGCCTCTTGGTGTATTTTGAGGTCGGGGTTTTTCTCGTGACATTAGACTATTAAAGTCTGTTGGACTTAACCTCTGTGTCCTGCGCCTGACTCCTCCACCACATCCACATCGGTTCTAGTGACAATACAAAATATTCCAACATGGCACTAATACTGTGAAAAATGTGGCAACGCAATTCACTTTTTGTCCTGAATACAAAGTGTTATGTTTGGGGCAAATCCAGCATAACACATTACTGAGTACCACTCTCCATATTTTCAAGCATAGTGGTGGCTGCATCATCAAGAAGACGGTTTAATGTTCCTGAGTGGCCGTGTTACAGTCTTGACTTAAATCTGCTTGAAAATCTATGACAAGACCTAAAAATGGTTGTCTAGCAATGATCAACAACCAATTTGACAGAGCTTGAAGAATTTTAAAAAGAATAATGGGCAAATGTTGCACAATCCAGGTGTGCAAAGCTCTCAGAGACTTACCCAGGAAGACTCACAGCTGTAATCGCTGCTAAAGGTGATTCTAACATGTATTGACTCAGGGGGTTGAATACTTATTAAATCAAGATATATTAGTGTTGTATTTTTCATGTTTTTTTTTACAAATGTTCGAATTTTACTTCCACTTTGACATTACAGTATTTTGTGTAGATCGTTGACCAAAAAATGACAATTAAATCAATTTTAATCCCACTTTGTAACACAACCAAATGTGGAGAATGTCAAGGGGTGTGAATACTTCCTGAAGGCACTGTACATACAAAAAATATATGAAAAGGTACCAACATCATAAATCCCTTAATAAAAAAAAGCTAAACACTCAAAAAGGATCCAAATTGTGCTATTCCAGTCCAAACAAATGGTACAGCAGGGATCCTGAATCCAATTACATTACAACGTCACAGCTACTGTAGCTCCTCTTACTGGCATAGAGAAAGACTGTCTGTTAGGTGTGTCAGCAGTCATTCCAATCCCCTTCTTAAGAAAGCACTGCATAGCACAGACAACTCATGTGCCATCTCCTCGATGAGCAAATATATAGAATAAATTATGAAAATGAATCTAATAAATAGATCTCAGGCAAGCCATCTCATTCATGGCATTTGAAGGAATGTACCTGGATTTAAATGGAGTTGCTGCCACCTTTATTCATCTATAGGCTATGATCTCTCTGCTTCACTGCAATGTCAGACATGACCATGTGGTAGGAGTTTACCTGCTGACTGCATTAAGAGAGACTGTTCAATCACACATTACCTACAATATGTATTGCACAATGTATCACACACACACACACACACACACACACAGGTGAATCTCTACTTCATACTACTCTGGACCCCTCCAATGTCCTATAGTCAGGATTGTGTTAATGATGATGATGATGATGATGGTGATGATGATGATTATGGAGGTTGTGATATATGTTTTCTGTAAGTAACTTAGTGTACTTTATTTTTCTAATCAATTCTAACATTCCCCCATTTTTCAGATTAATGTTGGGTCTCGGTAGTAATTTCCTGGAAAAAGTTATTTCTCCACAATTATACTTTTGGAACGAACAATGTCCCATTTGGGATTTTAAGCAATTTACATAGATGATTCCAGTAATGCCATGCAAATATAATTTAATTCAAAGTTAATTCGGCTGCATTACTTTTTAATAAAGAAATGATCAATTATAATCTCCTCTGCAATTTAATCTATTTCTGCTCTTTTCTGCACTGCAATGTGTCCACTCATTGTCTTTCTAATAATTGGGAGAGAGGGAGAGAGAGGTAAATGCAATCTTATATTTAAATCTGTTATCTCAAAGCCAGGTTTAGATTCAAATGGAAATAAAGAATGGAATACATTGATTTCATAGTTAGTCTCACATGGATATGGAGTGGCCTCTCAAGCCGTTTAGCCTCTATTCTTTCATTTAGGTAGAGATTTTTCTTTTGATAATGTATTGATTTCCTCTATTACTGTTTAAGTACTTATTTTGAGCTTAATTTGTCAGGTAAAATGTGAGATCTTTCAAGTGCAATATGCAGTATGTGAACTCAAGAGGCCTAGAACACTTGAGACATTCTGAGGCACGGTTGTATTTAAGGATATTGTTCAAATTCAACCATTTCCTTGGGCTGTGAATATAGTACATTTGTAACTAATGATGACATTCAGTTCTACTGTATGTAATAAAGTATTTAGTGCATTACCTACTGTACCTTCTGAGGCACTGGTCTATGTATGGTTATGCATGAAAATTCTACCATTACAGGCTATGAGTGTACTGTGTAAGTAAAGATGAGTTCACTTAGTGGGGGCTGTACAGTGAAGCAGTACAGTGGTCTAGTCATTTATCCACTCAGACCAGGGTGGCGATGGGCTGTGTTTCATATTAATGCCGACTTGGCCGCAGCCCCTCTCATTGGCCCGATTACATGCTAAGCTGCTAATTAGCACATAGTCTGGGTTGTCATTACCGTCAGCAGGGCTGACAGCTCCCTAACCAGCCTTTCTACCAGGCTGACATAGCACTTTGCTACTATGAGGGCTCTAACCAGGCTATTCATTTCACTTGAACCAGGTTGTGCATTGAACTTTTGCCATGTTGTTTATTGCTGTAACCAGGCGTTGTACAAAACTGTATATTGGCTGTAACCAGGCTGCATTGGGTTTGAACCAGGCTGAATACTGTAGCCCACTATAACCAGGCTATGGGTTGGGTTCAATTCGAATTTAAGTCCCTGAATTCAGGAAGTGATTTGAATTTAAAATAAAATAAAAACGCAACAACTTTTGAAATAGATAGCTTCTCCTTTTCATTTTATTGAGAAGTCATTTGAAATGGATGCCTTTTTTTCAATTATTGACTTGGAATTTCAATTTAATTCCTGAATTGACAGACTTCAATTCGAATTGACCCAATCCTGGTGGGAGATTTGTATGATTTTTGTATACTGGATTTTAATAACAAGGATACTATTTAACCAGGCTGTCTACTACTGTAACCAGGCAGTGCACTTGAAGAAGCCACATCTGAACACTTCTAATCAATACCACTACAGCTGCTCTCCTATGAGCCTGCAGAATAAACAATAACGCTCCTTTGTCCAACAGGAAACAATTACATTTCAACAAATCATTTTAAGAGGCCTCTTTTAGTTATGGAATTGACCATTCTTCCAAGTGACTATGTAAAGCATAAAGGATGTTAATGCAATTCCTCGAACAATGCCTAGTCAAACAATAATATATATTTTTAATTGTGGTTAAAAAAAGATTGGACATTGGGTGGTGTATCCACTTAAAAACATATGCTAGTCGAAAGCAAGGACAAAAGATCAAACGTTGATAACGTTCCAAAGCTCATTTTCTCAAAGATCATAATTGATTGGTTGATTATGCTTGTTCTTCCTACCTCAGAGGAGTTTCTTTAATAGCTTTATAATGCTGCTACAGACCTAGACATGTAAAACGCAACCAATTAGAATGGTAATAGGGTCTAATTAACCCAAAAAAATGATTTTCAATAAAAAAGGAGGAGATAGCGAATTTGATTACTTAGATATTCATTAACTTTTTTTCTCTCTCCCATGTAGGAACCTTGCTCCCTTCATTTTGATGCATATTTTATCATCACAGAAACATCACAATACATGCAGACCTGACAAAGGCTGTGGACATAACAGTAGCAAAGTCTTTCTTCTTCTCTAGAATATGTTCTTTTAAAACTCCTTTGTTTTAAAGGAATTAATAAATGCATAATGGCAAAGGATGGAAATCTGTTTTATTTGAGAAGCATCATGAGGGCACCTTTTATGTTTTTCTTGTCTATTAATCATTTATGAAAATACAATTCAGAATATAATCACATCAATAGTATGTTTATACTGTATATTCAAATGCAAACTTGCAGTTGTAGTACATTAAATGTTAAGCAGGCATTCATCAATAATTTCCAGCCATAGTTTTAGACAGACTAGGAGCCCCGCTTAGCGGCTGTTTCCTTTCTCTCTCTCCCTCTCTCTCTCTCTCTCTCTCTCTCTCTCTCTCTCTCTCTCTCTCTCTCTCTCTCTCTCTCTCTCTCTCTCTCTCTCTCTCTCTCTCTCTCTCTCTCTCTCTTCTTGCCTCAGGTCAGGTTAGCAGCTCCACTTAAGGCTCACACCACTGTGCCTGATCACCATAGGGCTGTGTGTATGTGTGTGTTTGCTGTTTGTGTGTGTCTGTGTGTGTGTCTGGTGTGTGGTTTGTTGCAATGCCACAATCTGATATCATCGTTGCCCCTGGCTAAAATGTGCCACTGTATCAAGATGAAAACAAAACCAAAAGTGAGCGGATGGGACATCAGGTAGCCTAAGTGCCCCAGCAAAGGGAGGGGGAGCTGGCAGGCTGGCCATATGGTAACCTCAGGGAAAGCCGGTTTTCTGTTTACCTGGTTTATTCAGGGTCATGTCAGATTAATTTCTGCTGAGCAGCAACATGACTCCAGAGCCAAAACACCAAACATTCTTCCTTCTTTGCCTCACCTCTTTTACTCTCTTTCCAGGTGACTACCTCATGAAGCTGGTTGAGAGAATGCCAAGAGTGTGGAAAGGTGTCATCAAGGCAAAGGGTGGCTATTTGAAGAATCTGAAATATAAAATATATTTTGATTTATTTAACACTTTGTTGGTTGCTACATGATTCCGTATATGTTATTCCATAGTTTTGATATCTTCACTATTATTCTACAATGTAGAAAATAGTCAAAATAAAGAAAAACCCTTGAATGAGTAGGTGTTCTAAAACTTTTGACCGGTAGTGTATATAATTTGGGGGGGTAGATCATAGAGATTACTGGAGGTCAGGAAAAACTCAGGGTCCTATTTTATGTCCACAGTGGTCAGGTGGGTAGAATATCTGTTGGCTACAAGGTCTGCCCTATGTGTGTGTGTGTGTGTGTGTTTGTGTGTGTGTGTGTGTGTATGTATGCTATTGTTGGCGTGGGGCTAACCTGGGTCTCCCTCGCGTGCAGTAACAGGTGTTTACATGTGCCCACTGGCACCCTGCCACTGCTCTACAGCCAGCCGCCATCTTGGCAGCCTGTTCCCCATGAACCCGCTAATCTCAGCTCTCAGCACTACTAATCGATTTACACACCACTCAGAGTGAGGTTAGACGCAACACACGCTACATATACCTGTCTGCCTGTCTGTCTGCCTGTCTGTCTGCCTGTCTGTCCGTCTAAACATTCAAATGAAACTGCCCTCTACATTTACCCCTTTATTTACCTCTCTAGTAAATAGCCTGTGTGTGTTTATATTCAAGCCGAGGGAGTACAGTAGCTGCAGACAGGCTTTGAGGGTGCTGGTGGGGGGGAGGGGGGCGGGGGGCGGGGGGGGGGGGGGGGGGGGGCTTACTGCAGTGGCTGCCATGTGTGTAGCAGAGATACGGTCAAAGGGCCAGCCTGTGTTCAATCTCTCCCCACACTTCCTGAGAGGAGCTGTGTCCCCAGTAACGTCAGAACCATCAGCCCCCCAGTCCCCCCGCCCCACTTTCCCCCCAACCCCCCACCCCACCCGCTCTTTTTCCATTTCAGATGCAAAGCCGGGGTGAAGCGGGCCATGCATATAGTCACAGCAGCAATCTCATCTATGTCCAATCTGTCATGCTCCTGCCTTTCATTATTCTTATGCGGAGAGATAGCGTAGAGTCATATTTTATAGACAGTGGAGGCATGCGGCGACGCGGGCCATGCTCTGGCCAGGCAGAAGTGTCACTCTACTCCATGCTCATCTAGGTCAAGGCGGAAGAGAGAGAAAGGGGTGAGAGATGGAAAAAAGCTCCTGGCGGAACTGGGAGGCAAATGAACTGATGGAATTATTGAAATGTGGTTTGGGCTGAGGGAGGGAGGGAGGGAGGCCTGGTCAGTGTACTCTCCTCCATTTGTGATGGGCAGCCTGGGGCCTAGGGACTGTTGGGAGAACAGGGAACCCATCTTGCACAGCTACACAATGGCTCCCGATATGGAATCATATGCATGCATCGTGCTGTTGTTGAATATGTAAAAGTGATAGCAGGGCCCAAATGAAGGAGAGGATGGATGGTTGGAGAGATGGATGGATGGATAAATACGCCAGGGCCAGGCTATTCCTCTGTCATCTCTGTTGCCTGACTGCCTCCCTGTTCACTGCACTGGAATGATTGGGTCCTGGCCTGGAGAGAATGGCTGCAGTTTTACATATATACATGCAGTATATCAGCTGTGTGTGTGCGCGCGCACGCGTACGTCTGTGTGTGCCTGTGTGTGTGTGTGACACCCAGATGTCAGTGTAGCATTCGGTGTCTGTCATTGAGACAGCGGGGGTGGGGTTAAGGTGACCTGTTTTAAATATAGACAGTGTCATGACAACATGCCGAGCTCGACTTATAAAACACATTTGCATTACATTCCCCTCCTTTTTTTATCTCCTCAGAGACAGGGAGAGGAGACAGGTTGTTTATCCTTCGTCTTGGGTGTTGAAATGCTGAATATCTCATGTACTGCTTAGCTGGACACAAATGGAGAAACATTCAAACACATGAGTGAACTATAGAGTACAGCAACAAGAAACAAACCTTTGTCAGGTGTTGTTCAGTGATAGTAAAATAGTATAAATATCCAGTGCATTCGGAAAGTATTCAGACCCCTTGACTTTTTCCACATTTTGTTACTTTACAGTCTTATTCTAAAATGGATTAAATCGTTTTTTTCTTCATCAATCTACACACAATACCTCATAATTGCAAAAAACGGAAATAGGACATTTACATAAGTATTCAGACACTTTACTCAGTACTTTGTTGAGGCACCTTTGGCAGCGATTACAGCCTTGAGTCTTCTTGGGTATGATGCTACAAGTTTGGCACACCTGTATTTGGGGAGTTTATCCCATTCTTCTCTGCAGATCCTCTCAAGCTCTGTCAGGTTGGATGGAGAGCGTCGCAGCACAGCTATTTTCAGGTCTCTCCAGAGATGTTCGATCGGGTTCAAGTCCGGGCTCTGGCTAGACCACTCAAGGACATTCAGAGACTTGTCCCAAAGCCACCCCCGCGTTGTCTTGGCTTTGTGCTTAGGGTCGTTGTTCTGTTGAAAGGGGAACTTTCGCCCCAGTCTGAGGTCCTGAGTGCTCTGGAGTAGGTTTTCATCAAGGATCTCTCTGTACTTTGCTCTGTTCATCTTTCCCTCGATACTGACTAGTCTCCCAGTCCCTGCCGCTGAAAAACATCCCCACAGCATGTTGCCACCATCATGCTTCACCGTAGGGATGGTATTGGCCAGGTGATGAGCGGTGCCTGGTTTCCTCCAGACGTGACGCTTGGCATTCAGGCCAAAGAGTTCAATCTTGGTTTCATCAGACCAGAGAAGCTTGTTTCTCATGGTCTGAGAGTCCTTTAGGTGCCTTTTAGCAAACTCCAAGTGAGCTGTCATGTGCCTTTTACTGAGGAGTGGCTTCTGTCTGGCCACTCTACCATAAAGGCCTGATTTGTGGAGTGCTGCAGAGATGGTTGTCCTTCTGGAAGGTTCTCCCATCTCCACAGAGGAACTCTGGAGCTCTGTCAGAGTGACCATTGGGTTCTTGGTCACCTCCCTGACCAAGGCCCTTCTCCCCCGATTGCTCAGTTTGGCCGGTCTTGGTGGTTCCAAAATTCTTCCATTTAAGAATGATGGAGGCCACTGTGTACTTGGGGACCTTCAATGCTGCAGAAATGTTTTGGTACCCTTCCCCAGATCTGTGACTCGACACAATCCTATCTCGAAGCTCTACGGACAATTCCTTCGACCTCATCGCTTGGTGTTTGCTCTGACATGCACTGTCAACTGTGGGACCTTATATTGACAGGTGTGTGCCTTTCCAAATCATGTCCAATCAATTGAATTTACCACAGGTGGACTCCAATCAAGTTGTAGAAACATCTCAAGGATGATCAATGGAAACAGGATGCACCTGAGCTCAATTTCGAGTTTCTGTCACGATCGTCGGGAACAGATGAGGACCAAGGCGCAGCGTTGCAGGCAAACATACTCTTTATTGAGCGAAACGCGATCAAAACAACAAAGACGGTAACGTGACAGTACACGGTCAAACACAACCAACTTGAAACAAGAACCCACAAAAACAAAGGAAAAACCGACAGTTTAAATATGGCTCCCAATCAGAGACAACCAGCAAACAGCTGACACTCGTTGCCTCTGATTGGGAGTCACTCAGGCCAACATAGAAATAGAGAACATAGATCTACACACCCTGGCTCAACATAACAGTGTCCCCAGAGCCAGGGCGTGACAGTACCCCCCCCTAAAGGCGCGGACTCCGACCGCGCCAACTAAATACCACAGGGGAGGGACCGGGTGGGCACTCCGCCTTGGCGGTGGATCCGGCTCTGGGCCCGATCCCCACTCCCTCTCCAACCCCCCAAAGTACCCCTGGTCCGGTCTGGCCCCGCTGGCCGGAGCCGGACTGACGACACGCACCCCTGGCTTGGTGCGTGGAGCAGGAACGGACCGGACCGGGCTGACGATGCGCACCCCTGGGTTGGTGCGTGGAGTAGCAACTGGCCGGACCGGGCTGACGATACACACCCCTGGCTTGGTGCGTGGAGCAGGAATGGACCGGACCGGGCTGACGATGCGCACCCCTGGCTTGGTGCGTGGAGTAGCAACTGGCCGGACCGGGCTGACGATACGCACCCCTGGCTTGGTGCGTGGAGCAGGAATGGACCGGACCGGGCTGACGATGCGCACCCCTGGCTTGGTGCGTGGAGGAGGAACGGGCCGAGCCGGGCTGACGATACGCACCCCTGGCTTGGTGCGGGGAACAGGCACGGGCCGTGCTGGACTGACGACGCACACCACTGGCCTGGTGTGGAGAGCAGGAGCGGGCCGGACAGGGCTGACGAAACGCACCACAGACTTGGTGCGGGGAGCAGGAATGGGCCGGACTGGGCTGGCGACGCGCACCACAGACTTGGTGCGGAGAGCAGGAACGGGCCGGACAGGGCTGACGAAACGCACCACAGACTTGGTGCGTGGAGCAGGAATGGGCCGAGCCGGGCTGACGGAACGCACCACAGACTTGGTGCGGGGAGCAGGAATGGGCCGAGCCGGGCTGACGAAGCGCACCACTGACTTGGTGCGGGGAGCAGGAGCGGGCCGGACCGGGCTGGCGACGCGCACCATTGGCTTGGTGCGGGGAGCAGGAAAGGGCCGGACCGGGCTGGCGACGCGCACCATTGGCTTGGTGCGGGGAGCAGGAACAGGCCGGGCCGGGCTGACGACACGCACCACAGGCTCGATGCGAGGAACAGGGACAGGCCGGACCGTACTGGGGACACACACCACTGGCCCTATGCAGGGATCAGGAACGGGCCGGACCGGACTGGTAACACACCCCAGTACCTCTCGCCGTGCCTCCACACTTTCCTTCCCCTTTAACACCAGTGGCCCCCGTAACCTGGTGGCCTCCTCTGTCAACCCGCTGGACCGCTCTATCGCGGCCTCCTGCTGCCCCGACGTCCACGTCGTGAGCCCCCCCCCTAAAAAATTTCTGGGTGTCTCTCCTCCCCGTGGACCAGGCCTCCCTAGTTCTCGCCAGACTCTCACCCCACTGCTCCAAAGTCCAACCACTCTGCTCTTCACTTGGCTTGGCCCAGTCGAGACTCTTAATCCATTGCTCCATAGACCAGCCTCTCTGCTCTTCACTTGGCTGGGCCCAGTCGAGACTCCTACTCCACTGATCCCAGGTCCATCCTCTCTCCTCTTCACGCTGCTTGGTCCTGTCTTGGTGGGTTCTTCTGTCACGATCGTCGGGAACAGATGAGGACCAAGGCGCAGCGTTGCAGGCAAACATACTCTTTATTGAGCGAAACGCGATCAAAACAACAAAGACGGTAACGTGACAGTACACGGTCAAACACAACCAACTTGAAACAAGAACCCACAAAAACAAAGGAAAAACCGACAGTTTAAATATGGCTCCCAATCAGAGACAACCAGCAAACAGCTGACACTCGTTGCCTCTGATTGGGAGTCACTCAGGCCAACATAGAAATAGAGAACATAGATCTACACACCCTGGCTCAACATAACAGTGTCCCCAGAGCCAGGGCGTGACAGTTTCATAGCAAAGGGTCTGAATACTTATATAAATAAGGTATTTCTGTTTTAGTTTTTTGTATAAATGTGCACAAATTTCTAAAAACCTGTTTTTGCTTAGTCATTATGGGGTATTGTGTGTAGATTGATGAGGGAAAAAATGTATTTAATCAATTTTAGAGTAAGGCTGTAATGTAACAAAATGTGGAAAAAGTGAAGGGGTCTTAATACTTTCCAAATGCACCCATGGCCATGGGAGAAATGAAAAAATATATCTCCTGTTTCTCCAAGCCTGAGAAGCTCAACTGCACAGGTCACAGCAGGCTCACACTATCACTGAATGGAAGTTAAATGTTGCATTACATGACTTGCATACAATGATGAAACTGTTATTCAAATACTGTATTTCTAGTTGAGATTAATTTTCATAGACTTGAAAATAATGTCCATTCCACTTCAGGCATTGGAGGTATATTTTGTTGCCCCTGAAGTGAATTCCTTGTACAGTAGGCTGTGAATTGCTGGTCCTTTATCCATATACAGGACGTTTACTTGAGTACTTGTTCATGTTTCTTTTCACACTCAAGTGCCTCTGACATTGACAGTTTATCATTGGCATTTGAGTGTACATGCTTATTATTTACTCTTGATATTTGAGTTGAGATACAAACTCAGTTTCTTTAGTTTACAATTGTGTTATATAAGGAATGTTTTCAAATATGTACATGTAGAAGTACAATAGATATGATTTAATGCATTTTGATTGGTGGTTTGGAAGCATTAAACACTGCCACCTTGCTGAAGCTAAATGCTATTCATCATTAGAACATTACCAGACAATACACATCTCAACAAGTAGTTGAGATGTACTTCTATGCTCCCTTCAAGGCAAGTAACACTGAAACATGCATGAGAGCATCAGCTGTTCCGGACGACTATGTGATCACGCTCTCCGTAGCCGATGTGAGTAAGACCTTTAAACAGGTCAACATTCACAAGGCCGCAGGGCCAGACGGATTACCAGGACGTGTACTCCGAGCATGCGCTGACCAACTGGCAAGTGTCTTCACTGACATTTTCAACCTCTCCCTGTCTGAGTCTGTAATACCAACATGTTTCAAGAAGACCACCATAGTCCCTGTGCCCAAGAACACTAAGGTAACCTGCCTAAAAGTCTACCGACCCGTAGCACTCACGTCTGTAGCCATGAAGTGCTTTGAAAGGCTTGTCATGGCTCACATCAACACCATTATCCCAGAAACCCTAGACCTACTCCAATTTGCCCCAACATATCCACAGATGATGTAATCTCTATTGCGCTCCCCACTTCCCTTTCACACCTTGACAAAAGGAACACCTACATGAGAATGCTATTCATTGACTACAGCTCAGCGTTTAACACCATAGTGCCCTCAAAACACATCACTAAGCTAAGGACCCTGGGACTAAACACCTCCCTCTGCAACTGGATCCTGGACTTCCTGACGGGCCGCCCCCAGGTGGTAAGGGTAGGTAACAACACATCCGCCACGCTGATCCTCAACATGGGGGCCCCTCAGGGGTGCGTGCTCAGTCCCCTCCTGTACTTCCTGTTCACTCATGACTGCATGGCCAGGCACGACTCCAACACCATCATTATGTTTGCTGATGATACAACAGTGGTAGGCCTGATCACCGACAACGACGAGACAGCCTATAGGGAGGAGGTCAGAGACCTGGCCGTGTGGTGCCAGGACAACAACCTCTCCCTCAACGTGATCAAGACAAAGGAGATGATTGTGGACTACAGGAAAAAGAAGAGGACAGAGCATGCCCCCATTCTCATCGACGGGGCTGTAGTGGAGCAGGTTGAGAGCTTCAAGTTCCTTGGTGTCCACATCACCAACAAACTAACATGGTCCAAGCACACCAAGACAGTCGTGAAGAGGGCACGACAAAACCTATTCCCCCTAAGGAGACTGAAAAGATTTGGCTGGGTCCTCAGATCCTAACTGGTTGCATCACTGCCTGGTATGGTAACTGCTCGGCCTCCGACCGCAAGGCACTACAGAGGGTAGTGCGTACGGCCCAGTACATCACTGGGGCCAAGCTTCCTGCCATACAGGACCTCTATACCAGGCGGTGTCAGAGGAAGGCCCTAAAAATTGTCAAAGACTCCAGCCACACTAGTCATAGAGTGTTCTCTCTGCTACCGCACGGCAAGCGGTACCGGAGCGCCAAGTCTAGGTCCAAGAGGCTTCTAAACCGCTTCCACCCCCAAGCCATAAGACTCCTGAACTTCTAATCAAATGGCTATCCAGACTTTCGGAAGATGAGCAGGGACTCTGAGACCAGAGGTGGCAGAACTGTGCTCGGGCTGGGGTGTAGGGTTTGAGCTTAGCCAATGTTTTTTGGGCAATGAGCTGCCTATGTCATTCGTAGGCCTCCACAGCAGGAAAGTGTCAGAATTGTACCTGTTGCAAATTACTATAATAATAATATGCCATTTAGCAGACGCTTTTATCCAAAGCGACTTACAGTCATGCGTGCATACATTTTTTTGTGTATGGGTGGTCCCGGGGATCGAACCCACTACCTTGGCGTTACAAGCGCCGTGCTCTACCAGCTGAGCTACAGAGGACCAATCTGAACATAGCTGAACATAGCTTTTGACAGCCAGTATGCAGTACTTGTGGTGTTTATTTCCATCCCTGCCTGTCTGTATGTAAAGACATAGGTAAAGCCTGTCTTATTGGTGTTGTATCCTTGTCTGATGACTCAAACTGAATTATTCCGCTGCTCTATGTTTGCTACATACTTCAGTCTGAGACTGCCATTGTTGAAGTCGTTTGTGGTGATGTTAAAATGAGGGGTGTTGTACAAAACAAAAGTCATCAGCGATTGGATCATCTCTAACCAATCAGAGTATCAAAGCCAATGACACATTTTCAAAATGCTACTTTACCCATGTTTGTTCTGGCTCTGGCCCAACCCATCGGTTTCTGGGACCAATCAGAATGGTTAGAATGCGTTTGCGTTCTAGAATTCCTCTGGGAGGTACTGAGACTCATTGCGTACAAGAAACTAACGTCCGTGGGCGTGGTGTAGCGTTTGGCCGGAGCAAGGAGTTTGGGTAGCCAGGCAAGTTGTTTCCTACTCCTCACTTCAATTCTCTGTCCAACAGCCAATGCATTGTGGATAGGATGATACAACCATGCTAAGTGCCTCTTCCTCCCCCTTTCTCTTTCTCTTTCACTCACACTGTCTTTCTGTCCCTCTACCCCTGCACCTCTCATTGGGAGACCCTGATAAACTTCCACAGCCACCATTTACATGTTTTACCTCGTTCAACCTTCTCCCTCCTCCCCTTTACTGTCCTTCCTCCCCACACCCTCATACACCCCAAACGTCTCCCCCTCCTCACCCCACCCTCCAGCCTCACCCCCCTCATCTTCATGCGGCCTGGCTGTCATCAATCTTGCTAAAATGACAGCAGACAGATGTTAGCCTTTGCGAAGATGAAATCTACTGCTCCAGGGCTGCAGAGCACCCGGCCTGGTGCACACACACAAACAGACACACACACACACACACACACACACACACACACACACACAAACAGACAGACAGTCACAGCCACAGAGAGGCCACATACACAGGCCATCACCACAGCAGGACCAAAGGGGTGATCAAGTCACACCTCTGTTTCCCTGTCTTCCTACCTTACCACCTGTTCTAGCCTTTTCCCCTCTGCTCCTTTACCCTCTCTTTCTTTTTCCCTGTCTAATTCCTTCCTTTACTACCTCCCACCCTTTACCATCTCTCTCTCTCTCTCTCTCTCTCTCTCTCTCTCTCTCTCTCTCTCTCTCTCTCTCTCCATCTCATCCATGCTGCCACCATGACACATACTGCCGGTCCCTAAATCTATTCTGACAACCAGGGAGGCCGCGGGGGCAGGGTGACAGGGTGAAAAGACAGTCAACACACACATACACAAACACACACACATTTCAGCTCTCATCTGAACTTTGTGCTGGAGAGCATTATTGATTTATTTGTGTGTGTCTGTCTGTCTATGTCTATGTCTGTGCTCTGCAATGTTCTGGTCACAATTTCTGGACTCATCAGGTCATCTGTGTGTACAATATGCCGGAGTTGACATGTGTGTGTGTGTGTGTTTGTTTGTACTGTCACAGAGTACTTGTCTCATAGCTCATTTGAGTTTAGGATGATTCAGTCACCCAGGGTAAGCTGAGGTATGTCCCTCATGGTCTGTCCACGCACCCAAACTGTATGAAATTATAGAAAATTATAGAAACAACTTGTGGACTATGAGGACAATGTCCTTAGATTACCTGAATAATATAGTCATACTACATTGTGTTTTCTGACAGTACTGACAGTTACAGTAACTGATTCTGACTATGTTACAAAAAGACGTAGAGAGTTGGAGGGATACAGGAGAGAGATAAAAGGGCACACAGAGTAGGTGAGAAGAGAAGGAGATATACTCACCCTAACCTGAGCCAGCCTAATAGACAGATGATTGGTTCACTCCTTCCTCTGTGTGCTCTCTAGACTGCTGTCATGGCAGAGTTTCCACTGTGTTAAAAAATGAATGATGTCCTGAGATATCTGCTTTTATATCCTTAAACGACCATTAGCCATCACCGATATCCCGATATGACAGTCGTCATAGAAATGATCGGAGAAGATTGACAGTTATCAAGTATACAACCTTTTCAAAGCAAATTATCAAGAACCATCATACTAAAATACTGTATCCCCAATCATCTCTTTACAAAATATGAAATATGTATTATATTAATTTCAAAATGTTACTCTTATATCTTCAAGTAAAAAGGAAATAGTTATAATTTATTACATTTCAAAAGTGAAACTCAAAATGCTCAAAATGAACAACACTACCTTTGATCTATATGAGGGTTGGGGGCTGCAGGTAGCCTAGCATTGGGCCAGTAACCGAAAGGTTGCTGGTTCGAATCCCCGAGCGACTAGGTGAAACATCTGTCTGTGGCCTTGAGCAAGGCACTTAATCCTAATTGCTGCTGTAAATCGCTCTGCATAAGAGTGTCTGCTAAATGACAAAAACGTAAAAATGCTACCTTTGATCTATATGAGGGTTGGGGGCTGCAGGTAGCCTAGCATTGGGCCAGTAACCGAAAGGTTGCTGGTTCGAATCCCCGAGCGACTAGGTGAAACATCTGTCTGTGGCCTTGAGCAAGGCACTTAATCCTAATTGCTGCTGTAAATCGCTCTGCATAAGAGTGTCTGCTAAATGACAAAAACGTAAAAATGCTGCATGATATAGAGAGCAGATCAGATAATCCTATTTTGTGTATTTCTCATTGTCAATAAAAAGCGTTCTGAAATGATCTCTATAAAACTGTGCTAGACTAGGCCTAGACAAACAACTCATGCAGTACCATTTACATTTTCAGAAACAAAATATTAGTCTACAATGGGATTACTTTCTCATATACTGTGCATTACAGATTTTTTATAACTTGAGTCCCAGCCTTGCAGTCGGTGTCAGTGTTATCATGTTCCAACAGGAGCAGAGAGCATGCACCACGGGAATGGAACTCTCCAGTACTGTGTGTGTGCTTGCGTGCGTGCGTGTACGTGTGTGCTTACGTGCGTGTACGTGTGTGTACATGTGTGTGTGCATGTGTGTGCATCAATAGTACAGTAGTGAGGCTGTGTAGAGGCTTTGACTGGCAGGCCCAGGGTGTGTGGGGTTAGAGCTGTGTTTCCCAGCAGATGTCAGTGAGATCCAGTGCTGAAGTGTATAAACCCCAGAGGGAACCGGAGGGGGAGGAGGGGATGGAACACACACACACACACACACACGCACACACACACACACACACACACACACACACACACACACTCCGGACACCACAACTATTTCCCCCATTACATCCACATTGGTCTGTGTCTTCGTCAGTGTCCTGTGTGTGTACAAGGGACATAAGTGAATGTGTGTGTGAGGAGCAAGAAGAGGGTGACTGTTTAAACTATCTCCTGTGTAGAAGGGGGTGACTGTTTAAACTATCTCCTGTATAGAAGAGGGTGACTGTTTAAACTTTCTCCTGTGTAGAAGGGGGTGACTGTTTAAACTATCTCCTGTATAGAAGAGGGTGACTGTTTGAACTATCTCCTGTATAGAAGAGGGTGACTGTTTAAACTATCTCCTGTGTAGAAGGGGGTGATTGTTTAAACTATCTCCTGTATAGAAGAGGGTGACTGTTTAAACTATCTCCTGTATAAAAGAGGGTGACTGTTTAAATTATCTCCTGTGTAGAAGAGGGTGACTGTTTAAACTATCTCCTGTATAAAAGGGGGTGACTGTTTAAACTATCTCCTGTGTAGAAGGGGGTGATTGTTTAAACTATCTCCTGTATAGAAGAGGGTGACTGTTTAAACTATCTCCTGTATAAAAGAGGGTGACTGTTTAAATTATCTCCTGTGTAGAAGAGGGTGACTGTTTAAACTATCTCCTGTATAAAAGGGGGTGACTGTTTAAACTATCTCCTGTGTAGAAGGGGGTGACTGTTTAAACTATCTCCTGTATAGAAGAGGGTGACTGTTTAAACTATCTTCTGTGTAGACGGGGGTGACTGTTTAAACTATCTCCTGTATAGAAGAGGGTGACTGTTTGAACTATCTCCTGTATAGAAGAGGGTGACTGTTTAAACTATCTCCTGTGTAGAAGGGGGTGACTGTTTAAACTATCTCCTGTATAGAAGAGGGTGACTGTTTAAACTATCTCCTGTATAAAAGAGGGTGACTGTTTAAATTATCTCCTGTGTAGAAGAGGGTGACTGTTTAAACTATCTCCTGTATAGAAGAGGGTGACTGTTTAAACTATCTCCTGTATATTCTTAATTTACAGAAGCTGGGCAGGTAGGCATAGCCTAATGTCTCACACATATTCACCATGCACACAGAAAAGGTATCACGTAAATATGCCCTGTAAACTTCTAAAAGTCCAAAGGAAAACACGTATTTGTGACCTACTTATGTACAGTATGTTTTTGTATGTAGAACCTTATGTGTGTGCAGTGTTTTCCTTGTGTTGTTAGAGCGTCTTTGGTGAGGATATATTGACCGCTCTTTTGTCCTTATGACTAGGGTATAGGGAAGGTGAGACGAATGCCGAATGCAGGAGAGGAGAACACTGTCACATGGGACTCTGTATTGATTGAGCTCTGACATTGATTAAGCGTCCCTTGATTCACAATGCCATCCCACTCCATATGTGTACATTAAGTATGTGTGTATGTGTGTGTGTGTGTGTGTGTGTGCTCCTTTGTGTGTGAGCCCGTGTGGCTGTGTGCATAGATCGTATGGAACCCAGTCCCTTTGCTGCTGGCCTAATATTACTACTACTGTCTGTCCAGCCAAGGTGGGATATAAAAAGAGTATCCCCCCTTCACTCCTCACTTTCTTTGTTTACTCTCATGCCTTTGTTTCTATTCATCATTAATCCCACCGCCTTTCTCTCTCTCTCGCCCTCTCTTCTTCCGTCCCCCTCTCTCGCTCCTTGTTCTCTTTCTGTCCTTGTGAACAAGGGCTTGTCATCGGCGGCCCTGTCACTCTCTCCACCATTCAGCCCCTGACACCCCTACGCTCTGATAATTACCCCCCTCCACCCCTCCCTCCATCCCTCCACTGCCCCAGCTCCCAGCCTTCAGTATGCCCACACCACCTCCCTCCCGCTCTCTTTACTCTCTCCCTCTTTCTTTCTCTACCCTTTACTCTTCCTTATTTATTTTCCTTTCCACTCCCACCATCTCTCATCCATTCTCTCTGTCCCTAGCTGTCACAGGCCCTGAGTGAGCTAGGGAGAATCCATGAGGGTCAGGGGCGAGGGGGGATGGGGGTGGTCTGTGTGTGTGTGTGTACATCTAGGCCGTAAACTGGGGGGGATGGTTGAGGGGCCAAGTTCAAGGGCACATGGTGGAACCTAGACACATAAACAAGGAGAATGGTATGTGGGTCTGTAAAGACAGAGAGGTTAGCCGGAGGGCAGACTGTAAACAGCCCCCATTACCTGCTCTTTTGTTTAGATAGATCCTGAACCTACTGAAAACACTCCACATGGCCGGTATAGCTGAACAATCCCAGAGGTATGTCGTGTGTGTGTGTGTGTTTGTGTTTGTGTCTGTGTTAGCTGGGAATGGAAGGGTGGAAGGGCAGACAGTTTGCAGGTCCACCCCAAAGACCCCTAAGTATTTTATGATCACAATGACAAACACACACACACACACACACACACAGCGTGTACATTCTGGCCTTCCATGCTCTGGTCTTTAATTGGATTTGAAAGAGACACTCTTAAACAAAATACAGTTTATAGGGAAGTAAACAAAGATGTGTTTTGTTGTTTTTTATTTTTTGTCTTCATCTCTTCTTTTCTCCTTCTTGTGAGTTTTGGATCCTGGCCGTTCGGGAGGGAAGAGAAGAAAAGTCCCCCTTCTTCTTCTTCCCTCTCTCCTCTTCCTCTGTCACGCCCTGACTCAGGGGACTCTTATATGTTGAGTCAGGGTGTGTATATTCTTTGTTGTGTATGTTCTATGTTGTATTATCTAGTATGTGTATTTCTATGTTGGCCGGTGTGGTTCCCAATCAGAGGCAGCTGTCGCTCGTTGTCTCTGATTGGGGACCATACTTAGGCAGCCTATTGGCACTGTCTAGTTGTGGGATCTTGTTCCTTGTAAGGTATGTTGTGTGTTCTACCTTGGACTTCACGTTTCGTTTCCTTGGTTGTTTTGTCGTGTTGTTTAAAGTTTAATAAACATGTACGCATATCACGCTGCGCCTTGGTCTGACCCGTCATTCAACGAACGTGACAGAAGATCCCACCAAACGAGGACCAAGCAGCGTGCCCAGGCGGAGCGAGTAGCCATGTTACAGGTGGGCAATTTGTGGTCATGGGAAGATATATTTGCGGGGAAAGGACCATGGGCTAAGGTAGATGCCCAGGCAGGAGAGGAGCAACGGCAACACAGAGGAGGCCGGTCGAGGAGGAAGCCCGAGAAGCAGCCCCAAGAAAATTTTGGAGGGGGACACACGGGGTGGTTGGCGGAGCCTAGGGTTAGAGCAGAGCCAACTCCCCGTACTCACGCGAAGAGGCGTATGACTGGGCAAGCTCCGTGTTATGCGGAGCTACGTACTGTGTCGCCAGTGCGCCGGCTCAACGCTCCTGGTCTCCAGTACGCCTCCTCGGTCCCGCATATCCTGCGCCAGTTATACGAACTGTATCGCCAGTGCGCGTGCACAGCCCAGTGCATCCTGTGCCAGCACCCCGCACGTGTAGTGCGAAAGTGGGCAGCCAGCCAGGACGGGTTGTGCCAGCTCTCCGCTATAGACCTTCAGTCCGCCTTCACAGTCCGGTCCGGCCCGTTCCTGCTCCTCGCACCAAGCCAGTGGTGCGCATCGCCAGTCTGGCCCGGCCTGTTCCTGCTCCTCGCACTAAGCCAGTGGTGCGCGTCGCCAGCCCAGCCCGGCCTGTTCCTGCTCCTCGCACCAAGCCAGTGGTGCGCGTCGCCAGTCCGGCCCGGCCTGTTCCTGCTCCTCGCACCAAGGCAGTGGTGTGCGTCACCAGTCCGGCCCGACCCGTTCCTGCTCCTCGCACCAAGACAGTGGTGCGCGTCGCCAGTCCGGCCCGGCCCGTTCCTGCTCCTCGCACCAAGCCAGTGGTGCGCGTCGCCAGTCCGGCACGGCCCGTTCCTGCCCCTCGCACCAAGCCAGTGGTGCGTGTTCCTAGTCTGGTCCGGCCCGTGCCTGCTCCTCGCACCAGACCAGTGGTGCGTTTGTCCAGTCCGGCACGGCCCATGCCGTCCCACCGGTGCCTGGTCCGGCACCGGGTAGCTGCTCCACTCCGGAGCCAGAGCAGTCCACTCCACCGGTGCCTGATCCAGTTCCGGTCAGCCGTTCCACTCCGGAGCCAGAGCAGTCCGCTCCACCGGTGCCTGATCCAGCTCCGGTCAGCGGCTCCACTCCGGAGCCAAAGCAGTCCGCTCCACCGGTGCCTAGTCCGGCTCCGGTCAGTGGCTCCAGTCCAGACCATGACGTCAGCCCCTCTCCTGGTTCGGGGTCTCCCACACCAGGGTCCAGACAGGGCCTGGCGTATCGTGGGAGGAAGGAGAGGGGAAGCAACGCGCCGAGGTCTAGACCATACCAGGGGCGCAACAGGGAGGCGGAGAGTGAGAGGTCGTCACGCCCCGAGCCGGATCCGCCTCTGAGGCGGAATGCCCACCCGGCCCCTACCCTGTTATGTTTATGTTGTGCGGTCGGAGTCCGCACCTTTGGGGGGGGGGGGGGGGGTACTGTCACGCCCTGACTCAGGGGACTCTTATATGTTGAGTCAGGGTGTGTATATTCTTTGTTGTGTTTGTTCTATGTTGTATTATCTAGTGTGTGTATTTCTATGTTGGCCATGGTGTGGTTCCCAATCAGAGGCAGCTGTCGCTCGTTGTCTCTGATTAGGGACCATACTTAGGCAGCCTATTGGCACTGTCTAGTTGTGGGATCTTGTTCCTTGTAAGGTATGTTGTGTGTTCTACCTTGGACTTCACGTTTTGTTTCCTTGGTTGTTTTGTCGTGTTGTTTAAAGTTTAATAAACATGTACGCATATCACGCTGCGCCTTGGTCTGACCCGTGATTCAACGAACGTGACATCCTCTCCACAGTGGAAAGTGATGGTGTGGTGAAGGCGCAGTAGAGGAGGGGTGGAGAGAGAGAGAGAGAGAGAGAGAGAGAGAGAGAGATGCCCTAGAGTACATGAAGATGTCAAAACTGAAGGCGCCCCATGGACTCACACACACACAGGCATGCGCGCACGAACACAGTCACACACACACACACACACACACACACACACACACACACACACACACACACACACACACACACACACACATTCACTTACAGAAATGCATGCACGCAGGAGCACACACTCACACACACCTCCCCATTAACCCTTTCAAATCCAATCAGGCCTAATAGACTGGTTGGCAGTAGCAGCATATCATTAGCACCTTCCCAGTCTAACCTATAACCTTCTGTTTCAGCCTCCGCCACTCTCTGCCCGCTAAATAACTCAGATTCAAGAAGGGGGCTCTACCCTATCTCCCACGGTTACCATGCCAGTGAGGTGTGTGTGTCTGTGTGTGTGTGTGTGGGAGAGAGAGTGCATGCACACCCCGTCACATTTGCATGTTTGTGTGTTATCTATTTTAATAAATTGTGCTGGTTTATAACCCTGGTGATGTGGTGTGGCCGGTGGTGCTAATTTACAGTCAGTCTAGTGTGTCCCCAGCTTGATGACACCATCTGAAGCATGTTGTCTAGACGACATTGAACCTCCGTCCGCCCGGGGTAATTGTTTTATGCAAATAGAGAAATCCAAGGGTGACGCGTCGGAACCCCGGCCCAGCCTCTCTCTCTGTGTCAGTTGATTGAGGTGAGCTGTGACTTCTGCCAGCCAGGCTGCAGGATACATTATTATTATTGTTATTATTTCAACACGCCACCCTCGGAGCAGGAGCTCATGGATTACGCCCATCCGCCATTAATTCCGACTCCTTTAAGTTAAGGGTTAAGGTTTGGGATACAGAAACAACTCTAGGGTTAACTTCAATCATTAATTCCAATAAGGATTAAGGTTTGGGATAGGGTTAATTAACTTCCAGCATTAATTGCAATTGGTTAAGGTCAGATAGGGTTAAAACAGAAAGTTTAGAACTCCATAGACCTAACTCCGACCACTTGTTTTGAGTTTTTAATTTTTGCCCCTAGTGGACGATTTTGACAGCGTCTCCCGACGTCCTGCTGACCTACAGAAACTGTAAATTTCTACTTGAATCTGGAGGGATCTCTCTGATTATCTAGGTGATTATGCAACAAGGTCTCACAGTCTCACTGCAGAATCTGACGTTTGTCCTTAAACGTCACATTTCAAAGGTTAAGTTTCGGCATTAATCAGAGTGGTTAAGTTAAAGGTTAAGGTTTGGGATAGGGTAAAACAGATAATTGAGTGCTTTGCACTGGGATGGAACCACACTCTCACCCTTAGTTCTTCCTGTGCTATCTGGCTCCCTATCAGAGGGGAGGGGGTGTGATGCAGTCCAAGTCATAAATGAAATGTTATGCTGGATTTGCAGTGCACATCTGAATTGTACGTGAGCTCAGCCTGATGGTCCTTCGTCTCAGTCCTGGTGATGCAGACTCAGATGCTGCAGTCAACCACACACATATACACACAAACACACACACACACAGACACACACACACACACACACACATACACATGCACACACAGCATGCACACACACACACAGCATGCACACACACACACAGCATGCACACACACACACACAGGCACAGAGTTCAAGGTTGTCAACTAACACTATGGAGCCAAGAGTGCCAAGAGAAACTGAATTTGAATTCAACATTTTTGCAACTTAGAAAAGATATTGAGTTTGAGTTCAATATTTTTTAATTTGTAAAATGCACAAATTGAGTATTGAATTCATAAATTGAACTTTTTTTTCATGATTCGAAACTGAATTGAATGAATATTGAATTCAGTTTAAAAATTATATTTAAATTGAATTGAATATTCAAATTCAATATTTATATATTTTAGTTTCAATATGGTAGATATTTCATTAACATATACAAACTCTCATTTCAAGTTTACAAAAGTTAAATATATTCAAATTCACAAATGCATTCAGATTCAGTTCTCTTAATTCAGATTCAAAACCAGAGACTGCAATATTCATTCAGTTTCATTTCAAATAATGAAATAAAAGTTACATTTATGAATTCAATTATTCAATTTGTGCATAACAAATAAAAACAATTTGAATTAAAATGCAGTTTTTGCTGGCTCTGAAATCACTCCATAGACCACTCTCTGACCTCCAAAGGTCAGACTAGTTTGAAGTTGCCCTAAACATTGATCTAAGATCAGTTTTGGATTTCACAAAAATTATTAGGGTTGGTTAAGCTGATCATAGGTCTGTTCATAAAACTTGTACATACCCTAAGCCCTCCTTTTTATTGCACACCTTTTTATTTTTCACCACCCTGTGTGTGCACATGTCTGAGTGTATATATTCCAGACATGATGCCATCCTTTCAGGATATATCAACCTCTAAATTGTCTGACGTAAACTTCCTTGATTGACATATTTAGTATAGTTGTCTTTGGCTAATGTGCTCACCTAAGCATTGACACATGCACCTGTCAGATGTGTGTGTGTGTGTGTGTGTGTGTATGCATGCGTGTGTGTGTATATATCTTTGTATCTGTGTGTTAAGGCAGTATCCATCCACCTCCCACCTGTTCTTACTTCATTTCCTAATCAACTCAGAAAAACCTGTCACAACTGTCCATTTAAACCAAGCATCTCAGCCGTCTCCTTCATTTCACTCATCTTCAGACTCTTCCATCTGGTCACTAATTTACTGTATCCTTCCGCTTTTGTCTGATTCTTTTTTTCCACCAAGCTCTTCAGTCTGTGAAGTGAAGAAAGAGAAAGACGCCCAATTACCGGGTTACAAGGCTCGGAGCAATTAAGGAAATGTACAGTTCAGACGAGGTTCAGGGTTTCAACAAGGCCTGTCAGACACACAGAGAGCCTCATAAAACTATGACTCATATTTTGCGCCCAGTAAAGTCACAGCAAATGGCCATGTCTGAGAAAAGTCAGCGGTGAGTAGTGGGAGCTGCCCAGTCAAATAATTTACTCTGCTCTGACGGTAAACGCTGTTAGTTGCATTAAGTTGATTATTTAACCCTTTATGTAAAGAGAGGGATGTGTTGTTGAGGACAGGTGTGAGGAATATACTTAAGGTGACATATTTTGTTTACAACTGATGTGCACAAGCAAATTCCAGTGTCTTCCAATGGGTAATTGTACACATTCTTTGGCTAAGCAGTACCTCAGGGTGTCCCTGGACAGTGGCGAGAGGCAAGGAGGTAGAGAGGGAAAAGAGAGAAGAGAGAAGAGAAAGAGGAGAGGAGGAGAGTTAGATAAGCTGAGCTTTCAGCCCCCTTTAGGAGGATGTCTGTTAGAGCCATTGACCTCCAAAGGACAAGGACTGTCTGTCTACACGTTCACCACATAGAGAGAGAGAGAGATGCCAAGAGTTGACCATCAAAAAGAGACCCCTCAGCCAGCTGGTTCTGAGGCTCAGTTCACTAACCCCCACCAACCCATCAAAGAATCAAGACAGCGATCAGAAATCTGGCCCAACCAAATCACCACAAAACAAAAATAAAAATATATCACCTATTGGAAAGACACCACAAAAAATCTAAGTAAACGTCAATGCTATTTGGCTCTAAACAGACAGTACATGGTGGCAGACTATCAAATCAAATTGTATTGGTCACATACACATATTTAGCAGATGTTATTGTGGGTATAGCTAAATGCTTGTGTTCCTAGCTCCAACAGTGCAGTAATATCTAACAATTCACAACAATACACACAAATCTAAAAGTAAAATAATGGAATTAAGAAATCTACGGAATTAAGAGATGGAATTAAGAAATCACAGGAAGGCCAAATCATCGGGTGCCGTAGGTGTCCTGGAGGGCAGGCAGTGTGCCCCCGGTGATGCATTGGCAGACCGCACCACCCTCTGGAGAACCCTGCGGTTGTGGGCGGTGCAGTTGCCGTACCAGGCACTGTTGCGCCTTCTTCACCACACTGTCTGTGTGGGTGGACCATTTCAGATTGTCAGTGATATGTACGCTGAGGAACTTGACGCTTTTCACCTTCTCCTCTGTGGCCCTGTCGATGTAGATGGAAGCGTGCTCCCTCTGCTGTCTCCTGAAGTCCACAATCAGCTCCTTCGTTTTGTTGACGTTGAGGGAGAGGTTATTTTCCTGGCACCACTCCGCCAGGGCCCTCACCTCCACCCTGTAGGCTGTCTCGTCATTGTTGGTAATCAGGCCTACTACTGTTGTGTCGTCTGCAAACTTGATGATTGAGTTGGAGGCGTGAGTGGCCACGCAGTCATGGGTGAACAGGGAGTACAGGAGGGGGCTGAGCACGCACCCTTGTGGGGCCCCTGTTTTGAGGATCATCATGGTGGAGGTGTTATTTCCTACCTTCACCACCTGGGGGCGGCCTGTCAGGAAGTTCAGGATCCAGTTCCACAGGGCAGGGTTCAGAACCAGGGCACCAAGCTTAATGATGAGCTTGGAGGGTACTATGGTGTTGAAGGCTGAGCTGTAGTCAATGAACAGCATTCTTACATACAGTAGGTATTTTCCTCTTGTCCAGATAGGATAGGGCAGTGTGCAGTGCGATGGCGATTGCACCGTCCGTGGATCTATTGGAGCGGTATGCAAATTGCGCACTGCTCTTGAGCATATCCTGGCCATAGAAACCGGCCGTCACAGACAAATCTGGCTACCCAGAGAGGACAGGTTGTGCTCACTCTGCCCTCAGAGAGAGGTCGAGACAGAGCTGCATTATCTCCTACACTGCCAGAACTATACAGACTTACGGGCAATTCTCTTCCCCAAAATTGAAAACAAATACAGAAATGTTGAAACCAAAACAGAAAAGGAGAAAATCTAATATCTCTTGGGAGAAAAACCCCTTTGTGCCATATTATCTGCAAAATACAGTGCATTCGGAAAGTTTTCAGACCCCTTAACCTTTTCCACATTTTGTTATGGTACAGCCTTATTCTAAAATTGATTACATACATTTTTTTCCTCATCAATCTACACACAATACCCCATAAAAACAAAGCAAAAACTGGTTTTTATAAATGTTTGCAAAATATCATATTTACATAAGTATTCAGACCCTTTACTCAGTACTTTGTTGAAGCACCTTTGGCTGTGATTACAGTCTCAAGTCTTCTTGGGTATGACATTACAAGCTTAACACACCTGTATTTGGGGAGTTTCTCCCATGCTTCTCTGCAGATCCTCTCAAGGTCTGTCAGGTTAGATGGGGAGCGTTGCTGAACAGCTATTTTCAGGTCTCTCCAGAGATGTTCGATCGGGTTCAAGTCCAGGATCTGGCTGGGCCACTCAAGGACATTCAGAGACCTGTCCCGAAGCCACTCCTGTGTTGTCTTGGCTGTGTGCTTAGGGTCGTTGTCCTGTTGGAAGGTGAACCTTCGCCCCAGTCTGAGGGCCTGAGCACTCTGGAGCAGGTTTCCATCAAGGATCTCTCTGTACTTTGCTCCGTTCATCTTTCCCTCGATACTGACTAGTGTCCCAGTCCCTACTGCTGAAAAACATCCCCACAGCATGATGCTGCCACCACCATGCTTCACCGTAGGGATGGTGCCAGGTTACCGCCAGACGTGGCGCTTGGCATTCAGGCCAAAGAGTTCAATCTTGGTTTCATCACACCAGTGAGTCCTTTAGGTGCCTTTTGGCAAACTCCAATCGGGCTGTCATGTGCCTTTTACTGAGGAGTAGATTCTGTCTGGCCACTCTACCATAAAGGCCTGATTGATGGAGTGCTGCAGAGATGGTTGTCCTTCTGGAAGGTTCTCCAATCTCCACAGAGGAACTCTGGAGCTCTGTCAGAGTGACCATTGGGTTTTTGGTCACCTTCCTGACAAAGGCCCTTCTCCCCCGATTGCTCAGTGTGGCCGGGCGGCAAGCTCTAGGAAGAGTATATATATATACATACACACATATACACATATACATATATATACATATACATACACATACATATATATACAGTGGGGGAAAAAAGTATTTAGTCAGCCACCAATTGTGCAAGTTCTCCCACTTAAAAAGATGAGAGAGGCCTGTAATTTTCATCATAGGTACACGTCAACTATGACAGACAAAATGAGGAAAAAAATTCCAGAAAATCACATTGTAGGATTTTTTATGCATTTATTTGCAAATTATGGTGGAAAATGAGTATTTGGTCAATAACAAAAGTTTCTCAATACTTTGTTATATACCCTTTGTTGGCAATGACACAGGTCAAACGTTTTCTGTAAGTCTTCACAAGGTTTTCACACACTGTTGCTGGTATTTTGGCCCATTCATCCATGCAGATCTCCTCTAGAGCAGTGATGTTTTGGGGCTGTCGCTGGGCAACACGGACTTTCAACTCCCTCCAAAGATTTTCTATGGGGTTGAGATTTGGAGACTGGCTAGGCCACTCCAGGACCTTGAAATGCTTCTTACGAAGCCACTCCTTCGTTGCCCGGGCAGTGTGTTTGGGATCATTGTCATGCTGAAAGACCCAGCCACGTTTCATCTTCAATGCCCTTGCTGATGGAAGGAGGTTTTCACTCAAAATCTCATGATACATGGCCCCATTCATTCTTTCCTTTACACGGATCAGTCGTCCTGGTCCCTTTGCAGAAAAACAGCCCCAAAGCATGATGTTTCCACCCCCATGCTTCACAGTAGGTATGGTGTTCTTTGGATGCAACTCAGCATTCTTTGTCCTCCAAACATGACGAGTTGAGTTTTTACCAAAAAGTTCTATTTTGGTTTCATCTGACCATATGACATTCTCCCAATCCTCTTCTGGATCATCCAAATGCACTCTAGCAAACTTCAGACGGGCCTGGACATGTACTGGCTTAAGCAGGGGGACACGTCTTGCACTGCAGGATTTGAGTCCCTGGCGGCGTAGTGTGTTACTGATGGTAGGCTTTGTTACTTTGGTCCCAGCTCTCTGCAGGTCATTCACTAGGTCCCCCCGTGTGGTTCTGGGATTTTTGCTCACCGTTCTTGTGATCATTTTGACCCCACGGGGTGAGATCTTGCGTGGAGCCCCAGATCGAGGGAGATTATCAGTGGTCTTGTATGTCTTCCATTTCCTAATAATTCCTAACCAGTCTTCCCAGCCTGGTGCAGGTCTACAATTTTGTTTCTGGTGTGCTTTGACAGCTCTTTGGTCTTGGCCATAGTGGAGTTTGGAGTGTGACTGTTTGAGGTTGTGGACAGGTGTCTTTTATACTGATAACAAGTTCAAACAGGTGCCATTAATAAAGGTAACGAGTGGAGGACAGAGGAGCCTCTTAAAGAAGAAGTTACAGGTCTGTGAGAGCCAGAAATCTTGCTTGTTTGTAGGTGACCAAATACTTATTTCCCACCATAATTTGCAAATAAATTCATTACAAATCCTACAATGTGATTTTCTGGAAATGTTTTTCTCAATTTGTCTGTCATTGTTGAAAATTACAAGAACTTGCACAATTGGTGGCTGACTAAATACTTTTTTTCCCCACTGTATATATATATATATATATATATATATATATATATATATATATATACACATACATATACATATATACACACATACACACACACATACATACACACATACACACACACATACATTTACATACACACATACATATCCTTTAAAAATATATATAAATATTCCCCTTTATTACTTTCCAACCCACCACCCTTTCCCTACTTGGAGTAAACTAGTGAACAACAACGCTTAGGCCTCTACTTCCAGCCCATACCCACTATCTACATTTTATGGACACAGTCAATTTTACAATAATTATATTTTGTTTGTTTTTTCTCCTGAACTTCCTCTACTCTCAACCTCTCTGATCATTTTCATGATGTCCATCCGATTTGCTTCTATATGCCATATCTTTCTAACTGTGTTCCTTCACAAAAGCCCCCAACCTACAACATATATACTTATTATGGACACAGTATGCTTACATTATTAGTTATCTTGTTATTATTTGTTGTTAGTTGTTATTAGTCCCATCCTTCAATTCCATTCAACACCTCCCATATATCTTTTAACAGCATCCATATAGGATTTATATTTGCCATATATATTTCTACTGTACTGTGATGTCTTACAAAAGTTCTGAACCTTTCTATTCTCATTGTTTCTACATTCTACATTTTTGCTAAAAGTATTATTATGTTATTGATCGATTGACTATGACTTTTCAGATCACCCAGTAATGCTATCTGCAAGGTTAGCTCCAGGTAAATATTGCAATCCTTTATCCATTCCTGGACCTGTGTCCAAAAACAAGCTACAAATGGACAGTACCAAAACAAATGATCTAATGATTCTGTCTCTTTGCAGCAAAATCTGCAGAGCTGGGAAGATTGTATCCCCCATATAAATAACATTCTATTGGTAGCAAGAATTTTATATAATAATTTAAATTGAAAGATTCTAAGTTTTGAATCCTGTGTCGTTTTGCGTATCAGTTCATAAACACTATGCCATGGGATCGGTACGTCAAAAATCTCTTCCCAACTATTTTGCAATCTATATGGGACGGCTGTCAATCCTTTGGTCCTTAAATTAAACTGATATACTTTCTTATTTATCACAGTTTTCCTTAACCAATTATGTTCTTTAATGCAAGACCGACAGACAAGTTCCTTACTTTCTCCCCCTTCCACTTTCCTCTTCCATTTTTGCTGTAAGGCTGTAATTATTTGGTTGTAATTTTGGGTAGAGCAGACATTTCCATATGTTTTTGTTAGCTGCATGTGCGACATAACTCCACCAGTCCTACCGATGATATCATTTACGAAGATTATACCTTTAAAAAAAAAGGGTTTTTGTCAATTAGTATATTTGAGTTTAACCACAATATTTGTTGCATTATTTGTTCTGTAGTTTCTGGAGGATTAAATTGAAATTGCAACCAACTTTCTATGGCTTGTTTTAGAAATAGTGATATTTGGGAGATGATCCCCTTTTCAAATAACTGAAAGTGAGTGGTTGTAATCTGAATAAAGGGAAAAAGGCCATTCTTGAACATTGGGTGAGACAATCTTACTAATTTGCTAGAGAACCAGTTCGGATTTAAGTATAACTTTTGTATGACTGAAGCTTTTAGTAATAGGTCTAATGCTTTAATATTTAATAATTTCTGTCCTCCGAATTCATATTCATTATATAAATAGGCCCGTTTAATTTAGTCTGGCTTGCCGTTCCAAATAAAATGGAATATTTTTTTCTCATATAATTTAAAAAACTGTTCACTAGGCGTAGGCAAGACCATAAGCAAATAGGTATACTGGGATAATACTAAAGAGTTAATCAGGGTGATTTTTCCACAAATTGACAGGTATTTACCTTTCCATGGTAGCAAGATCTTATCTATTTTTGCTAACTTTCTATTAAAATGTATTGAAGTGAGATCATTTATTTCCTTTGGGATATGTATTCCAAGTATATCCACATCACCATCAGACCATTTTATTGGTAAACTACATGGTAATGTAAAAATTGTATTTTTTAGTGATCCAATACGTAATATAGTACATTTGTCATAATTTGGTTGTAATCCAGAGAGGTTAGAAAACGTATATAGATCCTCTATGAGGCTGTGGAGGGATTCGAGTTGTGGATTTAAAAGAAAACATGAATCATCAGCGTACAATGACACCTTTGTTTTTAAGCCCTGGATTTCTAATCCCCTGATATTATTGTTGGATCTGATTTTAATAGCTAACATCTCGATGGCCACAATAAATAGATATGCCGATAGTGGACAACCTTGTTTCACTCCTCTTGACAGTTTAAAACTTTCTGAGAAATAGCCATTATTTACTATTTTACACCTAGGGTTACTATACATGATTTTGACCCATTTTATAAGAGATTCTCCAAAATTGAAATGCTCCAGGCATTTATATATAAACCCGAGTCGTACTTTATCTGCTATGAATAGCAGGCCTGGTTTCCCAGATTTTCCATAGTGTTCTATCTAGGAAGAGTATTGGTGGTTCATAAATTATTCCATTTAAGAATGATGGAGGCCACTGTGTTCTTGGGGACCTTCAATGCTGCAGAAATGTTTTGGTACCCTTCCCCAGATCTGTGCCTCGACACAATCCTGTCTCGGAGCTCTATGGACAATGCCTTCGACCTCATGGCTTGGTTTTTGCTCGGACATGCACTGTCAACTGTGAGACCTTATATAGACAGGTGTGTGCCTTTCCAAATCATGTCCAATCAATTGAATTTACCACAGCTGGACTCCAATCAAATTGTACAAACATCTCAAGGATGATCAATGGAAACAGGATGCACCTGAGCTCAATTAAGAGTCTCATAGCAAATGGTCTGAATACTTATGTAAATAACATAACAACATTTGGAAAAAGTCAAGGGGTCTGAATACTTTCCGAATGCACTGTATGTAGCTTTCTGCCACACACGTAGGGATAACCAGTAGAATGAGCAACCAGAGCAATAACATGGCAAGAGAGAGAGAGAGAGGGGAAGACAGAAAGAGAGAGAGAGAGGTCCCAGCGATGGACATACTAAACTAATCCTCAACCAGAAAAATAAAGAAATAAAGCACTCCTCTTTGGGCCATTTAGAGATAGGAGAGATATAAACACTCATCCTTGGGCCATTTAGAGAGCCCAGATGGCATATAACTCTGAATGCCTTACCTTTCTTCCTAAAACTCACCCTCAAGGAGGAAAGTAGTGAAGGAGGAAAGTAGTGACAGACACACAAAACACACACTCTCTCTTCTGTTGCCCACCTCCACCTTGCCATTCGGCCACTCTTTGAGAGGCGACGTCCCAGAATTCCTTAGGGCCCGTTATTAGGCCTTAGCTCCCTCTCTCAGTTGGCTGATGGGTAAACTTTGGAGAGGTCACCTCTTTTCCTTTCCTCTCCTCCCTCCCCTCCTCAATGCCTCCTTCCTCTCCTCCTCTGGTCTTGTCAGTGTGGAGTGTAAGTAAGCAGAAAGGTTAGTGCTGTTTTCACCTGACGCCATCTTCTCCCATTAGGGACAAAGGACAGTGAGCTACCAGCCCTGGCTATGCTGGAGATCTGCTAAAGAGCTAGAGTGAAAGAGGTGTTCTGAGCTTTTTTGTGTGCTGTGAAGTTGTGCTGGTTTGCTAATGCTGTGCTGGTTAGCATTTCTGCATTGTATTAATTACCAAAGTTAGCGTATCAGTTTGTGTAAGCTTTAGCCAGTATACAGTATGTGTACATTAAATTCCTGCAAACACACACTATGGGACTGGCTAGTTATCTCTCCACTTTCTTCCCCCTTTCATCTCATCTCTCTCGCTCTCTCTACCCTAATTCTCTCCTCACCTCACCTCAGCACACCTCTCCCCACCAGTAGTGGCTGATGTGTCTCAGATTGTCTCTTGATCCTCCCTAGCCCAGCCCAGGCCAGTACACATTCATTAGCCAGTGGCTCTCTCTCCCGGAGCTGCCTGCTGCCTGCCTGTCTGCCTGTTTGCTGACTGCTTGTGGAAAAAGCCATTTAGCCTGCTGAATGTCAAGGTTAGTGTGCGCTGTCCTTGTCATCGGTCTCTGCAGCAGAAGGTCAGGGATAAGCTTTCCTCAAATGGGCAGCGTAAAACAAAGGGGAGGCTGACTTAACTCGCCCAGAGAAAGAGAACCTCTCTCCCAGTCGATAAACAATCCTCTGGGCTGCACCTCTCTCTCTCTCTCTCTCTCTCTCTCTCTCTCTCTCTCTCTCTCTCTCTCTCTCATGTTAACCCCCTCACTGACGCGTGTGTGTGTGTAGTGGGGCGGGGGGAATTGTGCCTAAGAGGAGAGGTAACACTCCCCACACAGTCACCCCCCACCTCACTAAACAATTCAAACACACTCACCCCAATTATGGTCTATGTCCCTACTGCAGTGTCCAGTAGGCGACGTTGGTCTCTGAGTGGTTGTTGTCATGTAAAGGAATGACAGCTGAAGGGTAGGACTACTGGGCTGCTTCTAACATCATCACCCCCCCGTGGTACATTACAGGGCCAGTCTTAATGTAGCGGCTAATTACAGTATGGTGTCAGCCGGCCAACAGACACACACACAGAGTTTACAGTTTAGAAACTCTGTGTGTTTGTGTGTGTTTGTGTTGTGTTTAGGTGTGTGTGTGTGGATGCGTGCGTGTGTTTTTCCTCTTGCTGATGCTGATGAAGGATGATGAAATTAGTAGGCCTAATTGAACCCTTTGTTTATCATTTCAAGTAACAGGCAATCTCCAACTATATTCTGTTTTCAATTTGACTTGTTTTAAGCTCAAATCAAAACAGTAATCAAAACCAATTCTGATGGTAGCTCAACCATCTACAAAATCCTTATGTAACCTTTGCCTTTAGGATTTCTATTGGTTTGAATAATGGGTTTATAAGCATGGATTATCAGTGATTGAAATTATAAATACAAGAACGTACATTATGGAAGTGTAACCCCCGTATCAGTTTGACTTCACATTAACCCTTTTTAACATAGCGGTAGCTTACAACGTGTTTGACCTTATCTCAATTCTCCACATTCTTCCTGACAGCCCCATAACTCAGAAATGTGCAAATAAATAGCATGGCTATTAATAAAGGGCTCAAGACACATCATGTGAACTCAGCGAGCGGTAGTCACAAGGCTTCCCACTAAGACACAACATTGCCACAAAATCTCCCTGGGGTTACCCTCTCACCATTGGGATTCTTTTGAAGGGCTGTAAAATTCATCTTTGGATGTTCTGTTCAGTAATCTTGGGATCCTCTGGTCGTGCTCGTGAACTTTGTTCACCTCGTGAACTCTAACCTTTGTCCCCTTGTCATACAGAGGCTGCCTTATGCTTTAAATGGCCTGAGGACCTGCTGATAATGTGATTAAAACAGTGGCTTTGACACAACCAGGCGCATGTCAGCCAGGTCACCCGTGATACAAGTCAGTATTCGGCGTCCATCCATGTCTGAGGACGTCAGAAATGTTGTGGAAACCGGCCACTAGGGGCAACAGTGAGCACTGTTACCTTCAAGTAGGTTTCGGTTTTGTTAAGGTGTTGTGGACGGGGATGGGTGTAAGCATCTGACTCTGGTGCCAAATGTTGCATGTTCGAATGAAGTGATAGAAAGTTGTTTTGGAGATTTTAGTTTGAAGCCTATCCCAAACCTTAACCCTTACTTAACCATTCTGAGTTAATGCATAACCTTAAAGATTTCGAAGTTAATGCCTAAACTTAACCTTAAACACATTGAAATGTGACGTTTGGAACAACGTCGAAATTTGATGTTTGAGAAACATGGATGAACGTCTAATTCTGATGTATGACTGTGAGAGCTTGTTGCGCGTGTCCCATAGTTAGGGTTATGTCATTGGTAGAGATGGCCACAATCAATTAATCAGAAACAAAACAAAGATTTAAAAAAGTGCGACAGAAACTGCAATATGCAATATATGTCCTTATATCACTGACATAGTATTATTTTAACTGATGTTCTAAAAGCCTTAATATAATAGTAATACAGTACAAAAATGTGTATGTTGTAAAATAATTTACTTGAGGAAGTGTAGGCTATAAGGCTGTCATCCGTCCTCCCTTTAGTGACACTTCTCCATCACTAAACATAGAAAGATTCAGTAGATAACCAAGAAAGAGGTAGAGATGGGAGGCTTGCTTTATAAAGTAGATAAGGGGAAAGAGAGAGTGGGTGAAAACAGGGGAGTGGGTGAAAACAGGGGAGTGGGTGAAAACAGGGGAGTGGGTGAGAACAGGGGAGTGGGTGAAAACAGGGGATTGGGTGAAAACAGGGGAGTGGGTGAGAACAGGGGAGTGGGTGAAAACAGGGGAGTAGGTGAAAACAGGGGAGTGGGTGAGAAAGGGAGCGGAGTAGGAATAGAATCTATGGCAGATCAAAGGCTACGGCAGGCCCCTCTGTCATACCACACACACACACACACACACACACACACACACACACACACACACACACACACACACACACACACACACACACACACACACACACACACACACACACACACACACACGTTCTCTCTCTGTCACATGGCCCTGTACCTGCTCTACCTCTGCCTCCCCTTGCACACTCATCTGCATATCCCTTGCACTGCACTATAAATTCCACCAGAAACGGGCACTTATTCCTTCATAAATCTCTTCCTTGTCACTTTCAAATTACAGAGATTTATTCACAGATGAACAAGCCAGAGCAGAGTCGAGAAAGGGAACAGGGGAGAATGGGGGGGGGGGGACCTCTTCATCTTTTTATGACCAACATGGCGGGCGGTGTGGTGTGTGTATCTGCATATGCCCTTTGTGTGTGTCACACTGGTGGCAGCCCCCGAGCAGGAAGGGTGTGCGCCCGCCAACAAAGCTCTGACAACTCCCCGTGCCACAATCTCATCTGTTCCAGTCAGCGCACTCCTCAAAAACTATTTAACTTTCATTAAACAGTGTTTGATATGGGCTGAGAAAGGAAGGCATGAAGTGCCCGTAACGCTCATATGCTCTCATTCATTCTAGCTACTGCTGTTTCTCCCTTTTCACGCCCTCTCTCTCCCAGACTTACTCTCTTTCTCCATATGTGACCGTCTATCCTTTAGAGCCAAATAGCATTGAAGTTTACTTTGATTTTTTGTGTTGTCTTTCCAATAGGTGATATATTTTTCTTTTTGCTTTGTGATGATTTGGTTGGGCCAGATTTTCTGAGTGCTGTCCTGAGGCTCTATGAGGTTGGTTTTGGTTAGTGAACTGAGCCTCAGAACCAGCTGGCTGAGGGGACTCTTCTCTTGTTTCATCTCTTGACATAGTAGAGCTGTGTGATGGAATGTTTTGGGGTCACTTGTTTTTAGATGGTTGTAAAATTTGATGGCTCTTTTTTTTATTCGAATAAGGAGGGGTATTGGCCCAATTCTGTTCTACATGCGTTATTTAGAGTTTTTCTTTGCACTTGCAATACAGTCTTGCAAAACTCTGCATGCAGTATTTCGATTGGATGTTTGTCCCATTTGGTGAATTCAGTATTAGAGAGCGGACCCCATACTTTGCTGCCATATAGAGCAATTGGTTCTCGCTCTCTCTCCCTCGCCCTCTCTCTCTCCCATTCTCTCTCTCATTCTCTCTCTCTCATTCTCTCTCTCATCTCTCTCTCTCTCTCTCTCTCTCTCTCTCTCTCTCTCTCTCTCTCTCTCTCTCTCTCTCTCTCGCTCTCTCTCATTCTCTGTCTCTCATTCTCTTTCTCTCTCTCTCGCTCTCATTCTCTCTCTCATTTTCTCTCTCTCTCTCTTTCGCTCTCTCTCTCGCTCTCTCTCTCTCTCATTCTCTGTCTCTCATTCTCTGTCTCTCATTCTCTGTCTCTCATTCTCTGTCTCTCTCTCTCTCTCTCTCTCTCTCTCTCTCTCTCTCTCTCTCTCTCTCTCTCTCTTTCTCTCTCGCTCTTTCGCTCTCTCTCATTCTCTGTCTCTCATTCTCTCTCTCTCTCATTCTCTCTCTCATTTTCTCTCTATCTGTCTATCTCTCTCTCTCTCTCTCGCTCTCTCTCTCTCTCTCTCTCTCTCTCTCTCTCTCTCTCTCTCTCACCCTCTCTCTCCCATTCCCTCTCGCTCGCTCTCTCATTCTCTCATTCTCTCTCTCTCTCTCTCTCTCTCTCTCTCTCTCTCTCTCTCTCTCTCTCTCTCTCTCTCTCTCTCTCTCTCTCTCTCTATATATATATCTCTCTCTCTCTATATATATATCTCTCTCTCTCTCTCTCTCTCTCTCTCTCTCTCTCTCTCTCTCTCTCTCTCTCTCTCTCTCTCTCTGGCTGCCTGTCAGAGGAGTATGTAGGCTGGTTAAATGAGGGACCTTTGAAGCTGTAGTTAGTGCTCACATTCCTCTCTTCCTTTGTGTGCTTCTTCTACTGTTGAAACAGTGATTCATGTACTGCTCGTCCAACCTCCATTAATTTCATGTAATGTAGCTTTTATCTCCGTCGCTGGGACCACTATCTCCTCCACCGTCTCTTTCTATCTTTCACTCCTTCGTTCTCTCTTTCTCTCTCTCATACACACACCCACAGCCCTATTCTCTCCTTTTCTCTTTATCTGGCGTCTCGCTTGCAGATAATTTTATCTTTCTCTCTCTCTCTCTCCCTCTCTTTCTCAAGGCAACTGGTTCTATTATTTACCTACTTCGGCCCCTGTTAGAGGTTATTGTGGTGGAGGGGTGCAGTTCACGGTGTGTGTGGGTATTGGGGTGGTGTCATTCACTGACAGTTTCATCAAATTAAATGTTATTTTTCACATGCTTCGTAAACAGCAGGTGTAGACTAACAGTGAAATGCTTACGGCCCTTCCCAACAATGCAAATAATAGAAAGATAATAACACAAGGAATAAATGAGTAACTTGGCTATATACATGGTGTACCAGTACCGAGTCGACCTGTTGGTTCCAGACTTGGTGCATCGGTACAGCTTGCATTGCGGTAGCAGAGAGAACAGTCTATGACTTGGGTGGCTGGAGTCTTTGACAATATTTTGGGCCTTCCTGTAACACCGCCTGGTATAGAGATCCTGGATGGCAGGGAGCTCGGCCCCATAGATGTACCCTCTGTAGCGCCTTGCGGTCGGATGCCAAGCAGTTGCCATACCAAGTGGTGATGCAGCAAGTCAAGATGCTCTCAATGGTGCAGCTGTATAACTTTTTGCTAACTATTTTCAGCCTCCTGAGGGGGAAGAGGCGTTGTCGTGCCTTCTTCTGTTTTGGTGTGCGTGGAACATGTTAATTCCTTAGTGATGTGGACACCGAGGAACTTGAAGCTCTCGATCCGCTCCACTACCGTTCGATGTGGATGGGGGCATGCTCAGCCCTCTGTTTCCTGTAGTCCACGTACATTTACTGGCAACAAAGACCTCCTCCTCCTCTTCCTCAGCCTCATCATCCTCATCATCACCTCCAGTGTAAGCACAAAACTCTTCATTCTAACAAATCCATGAAATTCCAGATATAAGGTACAGTATGTAAATGTTCCCTGTCAGAGAAGCTCAGCTCCTGTCTGCGTTATGTTTAACACTCTGTTACTCTCCCCCTGAGAGTACGCCACTGCACTGAGCCATGGAAATGTCAGCGGTCAAGTTTACATTGGAAAAGTTGGAAAGCTAAACCGCCGGTCACCCTGGGCTACAGAAAAGGTCAACACCTTGGCAACAGCTGGTGGATACTGTCACTTTGAACCCCCGAGTCACAGTTAGAATCCTCCATTTGACATCACCCCTTTTTTCAGATTTCTTCTGCTTCCATCCTTCCCTGCAGGGGCCACATTTTTGTGGCATTAAGAATGAAATGTAAATGTACACAGCCCTTTTAATTTTCCATATAGTGCTTAACAAAGAGAACAAAGGCTATTGCATAGTATAGGAAAACATTTCTATATCATGTCTTAGAGTGAATGTTCACTGTTCAACATCAGGACCATTCCAAGCAGAAATACTGCATTGTAACTGCATTGTAACAGGAGCTAATAACATAAGCATTTCGCTGCACCCGCTATAACATCGGCTAAACTGTGTATGCGACCAATGAACTTTTATTTTATTTTATTTGAATCGCCATTAGACAGATCTGTGATCAGCTTACCCTCCCCAAATCCTAACCATAACTGTTTTGGGGATTAAACGCAAAACTGACCTTAGGGACGACATCCTTCTTCTCCCATCAGGACCAGGGCATTATGATTCATTATGAATCATCAGTCTAAGTATCACAGCAGGTAAGAAGGACTAGGAAGGGAGATAGCAGCATGCTGTCTGGGTTTGGTGCCAAAAACGCCATTCCCCATCTCTTTTTCTCCCTCTCCACTATCCTTCTGTTTCTCTTTTTACTACCCCTTTCTTCCATTCTAAAAGCTGTGCAGCTTGATCTTTAATCTCACCCCCTCTCCTCCCTTATCTCCTTCCCCCACTCCTCATCTCTCCTCCCCTCTCTCTACCGACACGGGTGTGTTGCTCTTCTCTATAGGGGGTAAGATGTGGAGGTCTAGTCTTACACAGCTAACATATGTAAGAAGACCTGAGCAGCAGCTAGCCCTTCCCACTCCCTCCACATGACCCGCTCCCCTCCGCTCCTCTGCCACTCCTGGGTTAATGTGCCCCCCAGCCGTGTGGCAGGGCAAGCTGGCCCGCTTCCCTCTCGCCCGGCCAGCCCCCACGCTGGGCAACCACGGCCCACCGACAGCATCCATCGCCCCGCCATGACGGATAACATATGGAAGCCTTCCACCACCACCGGCGCACCGGCAGGTAGGGGGCAGGGGGGAGGATGGATGGGAGGAGAGAGGGAGGGCGAGTTGGTTTTAACACGGCATATAGAGAATCAAGGTTCTACGCAGCATTAAAACACACAGCAGAGGAAGAAAAGTGGTCTTCTCCAAACAAAGATTCCCCCTTCATCAATTAACAGTACCCCTGTTACACCAAAGGTTCTCAAAGGCCAGAATATTCTGACCCAAAGGGACAGAAAAGGAGGGAGATACACCTAAAAAGAATAGACAGACACAAAGACAGAGAGAGAGACAGAAGGTGAAAGGGGGTGAGTGAGGGGACATTGAGAGAAGAAGAGGAAGAAGAAGAAGAAGAGTGTTCAGACACTTTATCACTTGCTTTAAAACTCTCAATCTTTCTCTCGTCTTTAGCATTTGAAGCGCTAAGGTCCCCAATGCCAGCAAAGGTCAGGGCTATGATTTATTGGTCTCTTATGGAGGTGCTGTCTGTAGGGCTCAGCGTTATGCCATGCGTCTGGACAGCAGCCAACATCACTGGGTTCAACCTCAGCCTATACATTAGAGTGGCACAAACAGGGTTTGAAAACATGCTTGGGGTCAATGCCATTTCAGGTCAAAATAATGACTTGTCATGAAGCAGGAAACTTTCCTTAATATATTTTATTTGTAAATAATGTATTTTCATAGCTTGGCAGCACGCAAGGCCACAATCCGCTATGCTACACACGCAAAGCACGTCAATTCTTCTCTCTTTACATTTTACAGCGGGAATATGAAGCAAATACTGTGTAAATATTTTTCTATATTTTAATTCAAATCATTTTCAGATCATGTCCTTGTGATGCCAAAAATGTATGAGATATGGAGGGTACTCTTGTCATGTATAACTTGAAAATTAGATTCTTGTTCATTTTGATGTAAATAAATGTAAATTAATATCCTCCAGTCCAGTACCATTTTCGTCCTATTTGTCAATTCAGTGTTATTGATCACTAATCATTAATTCAAGTGAAAATGTATTCATTATTTTCCTGAATTGCACTTAATTTGACATGACAAGGTCTCACCACATCATTGTAAACAATTTAATGATTGTATTACATTTCAGGGAGGGTTTTTGCCTAATATGTGTGTCTGTAAACCAAAGAAAGAGGATAGACATAATTATGGTTGCTGGTCCTCACTTAATTTCATGTAGGAATAACATATGCAAGACGTTCTTCTTTTAAATATTGCATTCTCCAAGTAGGGTCTTATCTTTAATTTGACACGATTCCAAACAACATGGCATTTCTTCACAGTTTTCTTTTTTAAATATCTACTAAACCATACAAACACATGATCTCTTCAGTTCACTACGGAAAGGGTTAGTACTGCTTCTAGCAGGGACAGTCTCTACTGCACCCATGAGATGACCATGGCTGATGTCATGTGCTGATATCGTCCCCGCTTGAGTCCGTGGTGAGAATAGAATTATCGCATCAAATTTTCTGCTGTGAGACACCACCGCTACGCAGTATGACGCTGGAGCATTTGTGTGTATTAGATCTCAGACTGTAATTGCTTGAATAAGAGCGAAGATGAAAAACAACATGGTCGTAATGTGTAACAGAGGCCAGCTGTGGAACTGAAACGGTACACAACACATACAGTGCAAACGTCTCTAACAGAAATATAGTAGATAGAGCAAATAACAGGCCTTGCCGTGTAGTCAGAAATGGACACGTTCAATTACCATGCATTGCAGGCCTACACTGGATCATGCTGTAGGTCAGTAGGAAAAGCCTCAAAGCCATTATGTGGTAGTATTTGTTGCTGTAGTACAGTACAGTACAGTATGTAGACTATATATACTGTATATATATATATATATATATATATATATATACAGTGAGGGAAAAAAGTATTTGATCCCCTGCTGATTTTGTACGTTTGCCCACTGACAAAGACATGATCAGTCTATAATTTTAATGGTAGGTTTATTTGAACAGTGAGAGACAGAATAACAACAAAATAATCCAGAAAAACGCATGTCAAAAATGTTATAAATTGATTTACATTTTAATGAGGGAAATAAGTATTTGACCCCTCTGCATAACATGACTTAGTACTTGGTGGCAAAACCCTTGTTGGCAATCACAGAGGTCAGACGTTTCTTGTAGTTGACCACCAGGTTTGCACACATCTCAGGAGGGATTTTGTCCCACTCCTCTTTGCAGATCTTCTCCAAGTCATTAAGGTTTCGAGGCTGGCGTTTGGCAACTCGAACCTTCAGCTCCCTCCACAGATTTTCTATGGGATTAAGGTCTGGAGACTGGCTAGGCCACTCCAGGACCTTAATGTGCTTCTTCTTGAGACACTCCTTTGTTGCCTTGGCTGTGTGTTTTGGGTCATTGTCATGCTGGAATACCCATCCACGACCCATTTTCAATGCCCTGGCTGAGGGAAGGAGGTTCTCACCCAAGATTTGACGGTACATGGCCCCGTCCATCATCCCTTTGATGCGGTGAAGTTGTCCTGTCCCCTTAGCAGAAAAACACCCCCAAAGCATAATGTTTCCACCTCCATGTTTGACGGTGGGGATGGTGTTCTTGGGGTCATAGGCAGCATTCCTCCTCCTCCAAACACGGCGAGTTGAGTTGATGTCAAAGAGCTCGATTTTGGTCTCATCTGACCACAACACTTTCACCCAGTTCTACTCTGAATCATTCAGATGTTCATTGGCTTTCTTGAGCAGGGGGACATTGCGGGCACTGCAGGATTTCAGTCCTTCACGGCATAGTGTGTTACCAATTGTTTTCTTGGTGACTATGGTCCCAGCTGCCTTGAGATCATTGACAAGATCCTCCCGTGTAGTTCTGGGCTGATTCCTCACCGTTCTCATGATCATTGAAACTCCACGAGGTGAGATCTTGCATGGAGCCGAGGTATATTGACAGTTCTTTTGTGTTTCTTCCATTTGCGAATAATCGCACAAACTGTTGTCACCTTCTCACCAAGCTGCTTGGCGATGGTCTTGTAGCCCATTCCAGCCTTGTGTAGGTCTACAATCTTGTCCCTGACATCCTTGGAAAGCTCTTTGGTCTTGGCCATGGTGGAGAGTTTGGAATCTGATTGATTGATTGCTTCTGTGGACAGGTGTCTTTTATACAGGTAACAAGCTGAGATTAGGAGCACTCCCTTTAAGAGTGTGCTCCTAATCTCAGCTCGTTACCTATATAAAAGACACCTGGGAGCCAGAAATCATTCTGATTGAGAGGGGGTCAAATACTTATTTCCCTCATTAAAATGCAAATCAATTTATAACATTTTTGACATGCGTTTTTCTGCATTTTTTTGTTGTTATTCTGTCTCTCACTGTTCAAATAAACCTACCATTAAAATTATAGACTGATCATTTCTTTGTCAGTGGGCAAATGTACAAAATCAGCAGGGGATCAAATACCTTTTTCCCTCACTGTATATCACTGTATATATATATATATATATATATATATATATATATATATATATATATATATATAACTCAGCAAAAAAAGAAACATCCTCTCACTGTCAACTGTGTTTATTTTCAGCAAACTTTACATGTGTAAATATTTGTATGAACATAACAAGATTCAACAACTGAGACATGAACTGAACAATATCCACAGACATGGAGAGTTCATCAATGAGCTTGACGCCTTGATAAGTTCCTTTCCTGAGGATGGCTCACCCCTCACAGTTCTGGGTGACTTCAACCTCCCTACGTCTGCCTTTGACTCATTTCTCTCTGCCTCCTTCTTTCCACTCCTCTCCTCTTTTGACCTCACCCTCTCACCGTCCCCCCCTACTCACAAGGCAGGCAATACGCTTGACCTCATCTTTACTAGATGCTGTTCTTCTACTAATCTCACTGCAACTCCCCTCCATGTCTCCGACCACTACTTTGTATCCTTTTCTCTCTCGCTCTCCTCCAACACTACTCACTCTGCCCCTACTCAGATGGTAATGCGCCGTCGCAACCTTCGCTCGCTCTCTCTCTCCCGCTACTCTCTCCTCTTCCATCCTATCATCTCTTCCCTCTCCTCCAATCTCCTGATTCTGCCTCCTCAATCCTCCTCTCCTCCCTTTCTGCATCCTTTGACTCTCTATGTCCCCTATCCTCCCGGCCGGCTCGGTCCTCCCCTCCTGCTCCGTGGCTTGACTAGTCATTGCGAGCTCACAGAACAGGGCTCAGGGCAGCCGAGCGGAAATGGAGGAAAACTCCCTGCGGACCTGGCATCTTTTCACTCCCTACTCTCTACATTTTCTTCATCTGTTTCTGCTGCTAAAGCCACTTTCTACCACTCTAAATTCCAAGCATCTGCCTCTAACCCTAGGAAGCATTTTGCCACCTTCTCCTCCCTGCAGAATCCTCCTCCCCCTCCCCCCCTTCCTCCCTCTCTGTGGATGACTTCGTCAACCATTTTGAAAAGAAGGTTGACGACATCCGATCCTCGTTTGTTAAGTCAAATGACACTGCTGGTCCTGCTCACACTGCCCTACCCTATGCTTTGACTTCTTTCTCCCCTCTCTCTCCAGATGAAATTTTGCAACTTGTGACGGCCGGCCGCCCAACAACCTGCCCGCTTGACCCTATCCCCTCCTCTCTTCTCCAGACCATCTCCGGTGACCTTCTCCCTTACCTCACCTCGCTCATCAACTCATCCTTGACCGCTGGCTATGTCCCTTCCATCTTCAAGAGAGCGATAGTTGCACCCCTTCTCAAAAAACCAACACTCGATCCCTCTGATGTCAACAACTACTGACCAGTATCCCTTCTTTCTTTTCTCTCCAAAACTCTTGAGCGTGCCGTCTTTAGCCAACTCTCTTGCTATCTCTCTCAGAATTACCTTCTTGATCCAAACCAGTCAGGTTTCAAGACTGGTCATTCAACTGAGACTGCTCTTCTCTGTGTCACGGAGGCTGTCCGCACTGCTAAAGCTAACTCTCTCCTCTGCTCTTGTCCTTTTAGACCTGTCTGCTGCCTTTGATACTGTGAACCATCAGATCCTCCTCTCCACCCTCTCCGAGTTGGGCATCTCCGGCGCGGCTCACTTTTGGATTCCGTCCTATCTGACCGGTTGCTCCTACCAAGTGGCGTGGCGAGAATCTGTCTCCGCACCACGTGCTCTCACCACTGGTGTCCCCCAGGGCTCAGTTCTAGGCCCTCTCATATTCTCGCTATACACCAAGTCACTGGCTCTGTCATATCCTCACATGGTCTCTCCTATCATTGCTACGCAGACGACACACAACTAATCTTCTCCTTTCCCCCTTCTGATAACCAGGTGGCGAATCGCATCTCTGCATGTCTGGCAGACATATCAGTGTGGATGACGGATCACCACCTCAAGCTGAACCTCGGCAAGACGGAGCTGCTCTTCCTCCCTTGGAAGGACTGCCCGTTCCATGATCTCGCCATCACGGTTGACAACTCCGTTGTGTCCTCCTCCCAGAGTGCGAAGAGCCTTGGCGTGACCCTGGACAACACCCTGTCGTTCTCCGCTAACATCAAGGCGGTGACCCGATCCTGTAGGTTTATGCTCTACAACATTCGGAGAGTACGACTCTGCCTTACACAGGAAGCGGCACAGGTCCTAATCCAGGCACTTGTCATCTCCCATCTGGATTACTGCAACTCGCTGTTGGCTGGGCTCCCTGCCTGTGCCATTAAACCCCTACAACTCATCCAGAATGCCGCAGCCCATCTGGTGTTCAACCTTCCCAAGTTCTCTCACGTCACCCCGCTCCTCCGCACACTCCACTGGCTTCCAGTTGAAGCTCGCATCTGCTACAAGACCATGGTGCTTGCCTACGGAGCTGTGAGGGGAATGGCACCTCCGTACCCTCAGGCTCTGATCTGTCCCTACACCCAAACGAGGGCATTGCGTTCATCCACCTCTGGCCTGCTGGCCCCTCTACCTCTGCGGAAGCACAGTTCCCGCCCAGCCCAGTCAAAACTGTTCGCTGCTCTGGCACCCCAATGGTGGAACAAGCTCCCTCATGACGCCAGGACAGCGGAGTCACTCACCACCTTCCGGAGACACTTGAAACCCCACCTCTTTAAGGAATACCTGGGATAGGATAAAGTAATCCTTCTACCCCACCTTACCCCACCCCAAATTTAAAAAAAGAAAAAAGAAAAAAAAAAAAAAAACATATTGTAAAGTGGTTATCCCACTGGCTATAAGGTGAATGCACCAATTTGTAAGTCGCTCTGGATAAGAGTGTCTGCTAAATGACGTAAATGTAAATGCAATCAAAGGGGGGGGGGGGGTCAAAATCTAAAGTAACAGTAAGTATCTGGAGTGGCCACCAGCTGCATTAAGTACTGCAGTGCATCTCCTCCTCATGGACTGCACCAGATTTGCCAGTTCTTGCTGTGAGATGTTACCCCACTCTTCCACCAAGGCACCTGCAAGTTCCCGGACATTTCTGGGAGGAATGGCCCTAGCCCTCACCCTCCGATCCAACAGGTCCCAGAAGTGCTCAATGGGATTGAGATCCGGGCTCTTCGCTGGCCATGGCAGAACACTGACATTCCTGTCTTGCAGGAAATCATGCACAGAACGAGCAGTATGGCTGGTGGCAATGTCATGCTGGAGGGTCATGTCAGGATGAGCCTGCAGGAAGGGTACCACATGAGGGAGGAGGATGTCTTCCCTGTAACGCACAGTGTTGAGATTGCCTGCAATGACAACAAGCTCAGTCCGATGATGCTGTAACACACCGCCCCAGACCATGATGGACCCTCCACCTCCAAATCGATCCCGCTCCAGAGTACAGGCATCGGTGTAACGCTCATTCCTTCGACAATAAACACGACTCCACCATCACACCTGGTGAGACAAAACGGCGACTCGTCAGTGAAGAGCACTTTTTGCCAGTCCTGTCTGGTCCAGCGACGGTGGGTTTGTGCCCATAGGCGACGTTGTTGCCGGTGATGTCTGTTGAAGACCTGCCTTACAACAGGCCTACAAGCCCTCAGTCCAGCCTCTCTCAGCCTATTGTGGACAGTCTGAGCACTGATGGAGGGATTGTGCATTCCTGGTGTAACTCAGGCAGTTGTTGTTGCCATCCTGTACCTGTCCTGCAGGTGTGATGTTCGGATGTGCCGATCCTGTGCAGGTGTTGTTACACGTGGTCTGCCACTGCGAGGATGATCAGCTGTCCGTCCTGTCTCCCTGTAGCGTTGACTTAGGCATCTCACAGTACGGACATTGCAATTTATTGCCCTGGCCACATCTGCAGTCCTCATGCCTCTTTGCAGCATGCCTAAGGCATGTTCACGCAGATGAGCAGGGACCCTGAGCATCTTTCTTTTGGTGTTTTTCAGAGTCAGTAGAAAGGCCTCTTTAGTGTCCTAAGTTTTCATAACTGTGACCTTAATTGCCTACCGTCTGTAAGCTGTTAGTGTCTTAACGACCGTTCCACAGATGCATGTTCATTAATTGTTTACTGTTCATTGAACAAGCATGGGAAACAGTGTTTAAACCCTTTGCAATGAAGATCTGCAAAGTTATTTGGATTTTTATTAATTATCTTTGAAAGACAGGGTCCTGGAAAAGGGACGTTTCTTTTTTTGCTGAGTTTATAATGTTGTAATGCAGTTGTGTTATGTTTCAGTGGTGGTTGAGTTCTAAGGTGTCATTGTACAGCTGCTCTATTATTGTGACACCCTCCCTCCTCTCCTCTCCGGCTTCCAGGACAGCCTTAGCGAGATGTTTAGCTGCATTCAACATGAAAGCCTGCCTCTCTCTGCTGAGATATAACTTGAAAAAGACGCCTACAGTTTGTTTTCAAGCGGGGTGGAAATTGAACACAACAGCCATTTGAAGTGTGGATTGAGAGACTGTAGTGAATGAACTGACTACAAAATCCGGCGAGGAGAGCTTTCCCCATGTCATGATAACCATTGGGTTCTTTGAAGCTTCCTACGTCCCAGTTGGAGAGAAGAAAAATATATAAGGGTGTATATAAGGTTCTATGTGGGAGGAGAGGGTACACGTCCTATGCTCTACAAACAAAGGACCATAACCTTCACCAGTGGAGAGAAAGGTAACCTGATGTTAAGCCACAAACTAAAACTGGGAACTCTGGTGGTGCCAGAGACTCTGACCTTCCTTCAGCAAACCTTTTTAACAGTCTTGAACAGAGAGCTACGATGCCCCACACTCTGCCGGCCTGATCAGACAGAAAGCTCAAGATTTCATATTGAGAATCCCAAAGACAGGCTAAATGTCAATGCTACCCAAGGTTAAAATGACCATGCACTGTCAGCGTGTGAGTATTGTTTTCAATGCGATTGATTGATAGAAAAATACATAAATGAAAAACTCTCCATAAAGAAATTACTATTGAGTCCTGTTGTGTCAATACATTATTTTGCTATTTTAGTCATTATGTCTACAAATGTGTTTATGCATTCTAACTACCTTTATAAACAGAATGTCTGTGTTTTGTGTGTGCTTCAGTATGGATATGTCTGTGCTTGAATGATGGGAGTGAGGCCAGAGTAATCATGGGTAAAGCTCCCCAAAGAAAACAGAAAGCCTCAACCATCAAATTAGAAGAGCAACTCTTTGACTATAAAGGCTCCCCTGGAATAAAGTTGGTATGGACTCTCACTTCAAATATTAATCAAATGAAGGGCTTTCAGACCTGGCATTTCTCTCTTGGAGGAGACAAACTACTCTCCTGTCACATGAATGAATGGGAGAGGCATGTAGTGACAAAGAGGTGGCCTTTTCACCAGGCCATATACTGTAACTTAAAATGGCTGTAATACACTTAGTGCAAATCGAAGCAGAAGGGTTTGATATTGTAAATCATACTCATAATTTTTGGGAAGAAGGAAAGGTAGAAAACAAGAAATAACTAAATATGTCCCGTACTAAAAAGAGAAAGAAAGAAAAACTCAGACAGAACTAGAGAGAAAAAGAAAGAATTTGAAAAATAACTGCTCATTTGTTTTTATTGTGTGAAGGACTACAGGTCCATATTCCTATGTGTTGAAGATGTCTTTTAGTCTTTGTTTAATTGCTACCAATAGTTGTTAACATCTCCCTTTCTTTCCTCCAGCAGATTGTGCATGTGCTTCATCTGTTCTGAGGGACAGGATAGACCCCATTTTATATATATCTGAACAGCCCTGAACGTCACTGAATGGCACACTCCAAAGGTCGGATGTGCTTCTGCCCTTTCTGTCTTAAATGGTACGTTGGCATTTAACTTCACACGTGTTAGCAGAACGCACTCTTATGGTCATTGTAATATGTGTGTATATTTGTTCACGCAGCCACTCCTGATTTGATCAATTTCATTAACAAAAGGAAATGTGAAAAATATGTTATATCTGTGTGTGTTTGTGTGTGTGTGTCTGTGTGTGTGTGTGCGTCTGTGTGTGTGTGTGTGTGTGTGTGTCTGTGTGTGTGTGTGTGTTTGCGTCTGTGTGTGAGTCTGTGTGTGTGTCTGTGTGCGTGCATGCACACATTATCATGCACAATGTATGCACATAAAGGCAATTCAATTTCAAGTCTATATTATGTTAATTTGAAGTGTCCTCTTCAACTAATTATATTACATAGATACCTCTTCAGTTTCTTACTGGGCATAAACATAATTTCACCCTGAAATGGACCTGCAATGACTGATGCCCATAGTATAGAAGTTAACAAGATACCTGCTAATGATCCACAAAATCTGTTGCAAATTTCTGTATTGTTCTGTTGCATTATATTACAAGTCTTGGTAATAAATGTACAGTGCCTTGCAAAAGTATTCATCCCACTTGGCGTTTTTCCTATTTTGTTGCATTACAACCTGTAATTTAAATGGATTTGTATTTGTATTTCATGTAATATACATACACAAAATAGTGAAACGAAAAAATTTACTTGTTTCAAACAATTCCAAAAAATAAATAATGTAAAAGTGGTGCGTTCATATGTATTCACTCCCTTTACTATGAAGCCCCTAAATAAGATCTGGTGCAACCAATTACCTTCAGAAGTCACATAATTAGTTAAATAAAGTCCACCTGTGTGCAATCTAAGTGTCACATGATCTGTCACATGATCTCAGTATATACATCTGTTCTGAAAGGCCCCAGAGTCTGCAACACCACTAAGCAAGGGGCACCACCAAGCAAGTGGCACCATGAAGACCAAGGAGCTCTCCAAACAGGTCAGGGACAAAGTTGTGGAGAAGTACAGATCAGGGTTGAGTTATAAACAAATATCAGAAACTTTTAACAACCCACGGAGCACCATTACATCCATTATTTAAAAAATGAACGAATATGGCACCACAACAAACCTGCCAAGAGAGGGCCGCCCACCAAAACTCACGGACCAGGCAAGGAGGGCATTAATCAGAGAGGCAACAAAGAGACCAAAGATAACCCTGAAGGAGCTGCAAAGCTCCACAGCGGAGATTGGATTATCTGTCCATAGGACCACTTTAAGCCGTACACTCCAAAGAGCTGGGCTTTACGGAAGAGTGGCCAGAAAAAAGCCATTGCTTAAAGAAAAAAAGAAGCAAACACATTTGGTGTTCGCCAAAAGGCATATGGGAGACTCCCCAAACATATGGAAGAATGTACTCTGGTCAGATGAGACTAAAATTGAGGTTTTTGGCCATCAAGGAAAATGCTATATCTGGCGCAAACCCAACACCTCTCATCACCCCGAGAACACCATCCCCACAGTGAAGCATGGTGGTGGCAGCATCATGCTGTGGGGATGTTTTTAATCGGCAGGGACTGGGAAACTGGTCAGAATTGAAGGAATGATGGATGGCGCTAAATACAAGGAAATTCTTGAGGGAAACCTGTTTCAGTCTTCCAGAGATTTGTGACTGGGACAGAGGTTCACCTTCCAGCAGGACAATGACCCTAAGCATACTGCTAAAGCAACACTCGAGTGGTTTAAGGGGAAACATTTAAATGTCTTGGAATGGCCTAGTCAAAGCCCAGACCTCAATCCAATTGAGAATCTGTGTTATGACTTAAAGATTGCTGTACACCAGCGGAACCCATCCAACTTGAAGGAGTTGGAGCAGTTTTGCCTTGAAGAATGGGCAAAAATCCCAGTGGCTAGATGTGCCAAGCGTATAGAGACATACCCCAAGATACTTGCAGCTGTAATTGCTGCAAAAGGTGGCTCTACAAAGTATTGACTTTGGGTGGGTGAATAGTTATGCACGATCAAGTTTTCTGTTTGTGTCACAAAATAAATATATACTGTATATATCTTCAAAGTGGTAGGCATGTTGTGTAAATCAAATGATACAAACCCCCAAAAAAATCAATTTTAATTCCAGGTTGTAAGGCAACAAAATAGGAAAAATGCCAAGGGGGGTGAATACTTTCGCAAGCCACTGTAGGTGAAGCGTGTGTGCCTACTGAAAATACAGTACATCCTGTATCATCTTGTGCTTTTTTATCTACTCACTACTGACATAGGCTATTGTACTTTCATAAGAAACAACTTGATTATGTTTTCAAGATTTCTCTTTGTGACCTCGCAATACATATAGACACACGATCAGGACCTTAACGTCTACATCTGTCTCTCAAAGCACCGGCGTCCATTGTTGTATTTTGATGAAACCACAACAACTAGAGAACAGAGTTGATAGACTCCTTTCATCCTGCCTCAATACCTGTAGAATCAATACTGCAAACTCCATCACTGCCTTAAGCTGTACCATGCTATACCTATGCATCTGATAGGATCGCAAGCTACCTTTAAGGCCTGTGTTGTTATTACTGTCAATTATCCCAACAATGCACCAGTAAACCACGTCGGCTGCAATAGTAAATTAAGTCACTGACACCCTTAACATAGCGCTCCAGTCAGTTTTATAATGGGCAACTAGCAACAGGCTCAACCCTAAACCTCATCTGGATCTATTGTTGAATAATGTGGCTATTGAGCAAGTTGAAGTGACTAAACTGTTGGGTGTCACCCTAGTTAGAAGCTATCATGGTCAAAACATATAGACTCAATGTATTTCTTTAAATTATTATTTGTATTTTTTTAGGGGGTAGATCATCTTTAATATTGCAGATAGATTGTGGCTTCCATCAATGTAATTGTCTGCATAATTTCCAATCCCCCATATATTTTTTTGTAAATATATATATATAAAATATGGTTACTAAAATGGGAAGAGGTCTGTCCATGATAAGGCATTGCTCTGCTTTCTTGATGTCTCAGTCAACCAGACAGGTCCTACAGGCCCTAGTTTTGTTGCACCTGGATTACTGTCCAGTTGTGTGGTCAGGTGCGGACATAGGCTAATTGCAGTTGATCCAAAACAGAGCAGCATATATTGCACACTGAAAGCGAATGTCAGTAACATGCATGTAAATCTCTCCTGGCTCAAAGTTGAGGAGATATTGACTGCATCACTGTTGGTCTTTGTGCAAGGTGTTGATGTGTTGAAGATACCAAACCGTCTGTTGAAGCAATTGGCACACAGTTCGGATACTCATCGGTATCACACAAGACATGCAACCAGAGGTCTCTTCACAGTCCCCTAGGTCCAGAACAGAGGCTGGGAAACACACAGTGTTAACACACAGAGGCTGGGAAACACACAGGGATACGTGAGAATGCTGTTCATTGACTACATCTCAGCGTTCAACACCATAGTGTCCTCAAAGCTCATCACTAAGCTAAGGACCCTGGAACTAAACACCTCCCTCTGAAACTGGATCCTGGACATCCTGTCGGGCCGCCCCCAGGTGGTAAGGGTAGGCAACAATACATCTGCCATGCTGATCCTCAACACAGTGGCCCCTTAGGGGTGCGTGCTTAGTCTCCTCCTGTACTCCCTGTTCACCCATGACTACGTGGCCAAGCACGACTACACACCTTCATTAAGTTTGCCAACAACACAACGGTGGTAGGCCTGATCACCGACAACGATGAGACAGACTATAGGGAGGAGGTCAGAGATCTGACAGTGTGGTGCCAGGACAACAACCTCTCCCTCAACGTGAGCAAGACAAAGGAGATGATTGTGAACTACAGGAAAAGGAGGGCAGAGCACGCCCCCATTCTCATCGACGGGGCTGTAGTGGAGCAGGTTGAGAGCTTCAAGTTCCTTAGTGTCCACATCACCAACAAACTATCATGGTCCAAACACACCAAGACAGTCGTGAAGAGGGCACGACAACGCCTATTCCCCCTCAGGAGACTGAAAAGATTTGGCATGGGTCCTCAGATCCTCAAAAAGTTCTACAGCTTTACCATCGAGAGCATCCTGACTGGTTGACATATTACCTCAATTACCTAGACTATCCTGTACCCCAGAACGTTGACTCGGTACCGGTACCCCCTGTATATAGCCTCGTTATTGTTATTTTATTGTTGCTCTTTTATTTTTTACTTTAGTTTATTTAGGAAATATTTTTCTTAACTCTTATTTTTCTTAAAACTTCATTGTTGGTTAAGGGCTTGTAAGTAAGCATTTCACGGTAATGTCTACACCTGTTGTATTCGGCGCATGTGACAAATACAATTTGATTTGATTTGATATTCAATAGAGCCATGACTAAATGGAACTCTCTGCCACCCCAGGTAACTCAAGCTAGCAATAAAAACTAGTTAAAAACACAGATAAAAGAACACCGTACGGCACGATGGGGATAGTGAAGAGACACAGACATGTTTATGCATTTTGTATTGTATTTTGCATGTATTTTTTTATGTATGTGATACGTGGTCGGGATACGACTGTGATATGTGGTCGTCTCGACCTTAAGAAAGCATCACCGCCTGGATTCATCACCGCCTGGTATGGCAACTGCTCGGCATTCGACCGCAAGACACTACAGAGGGTAGTGCGTACGGCCCAGTACATCACTGGGGCCAAGCTTCCTGCCATCCAGGACCTCTATACCAGGCGGTGTCAGAGGAAGGCCTTAAAAATTGCAGAAGACTCCAGCCACCCTAGTCATAGACTGTTTTTTCTGCTACCACACGGCAAGCGGTACCGGAGTGCCAAGTTTAGGTCCAAAAGGCTTCTTAACAGCTTCTACCCTCAAGCCATTGACTGCTGAACAGCTAATCAGAGAGAATATAGTAGACGGTTGCTGTCAAAAAGTGATTGATGAGCTTTGCTGTGTCCTGTATTTGACCCTGTTAATGACATCCTGTCCGGATGTTCTCACGCTATTGAGGGTGTGGTTATGTAACTTGATACTGCAGCTGTTCCTTTGAAATAAAGTACCTGTTTGAAATAAAAAGTAATGTCCTGGTGATTGATGTGTGGTGTAGTGACCTTGTTGAACTTAAAGAAAAATGTGTTTGAACATTTGAAACAGTTGGGAGTTGTTGTAGTGAATGGGTAGGCCTGAGTTTGACCTGTTTGAACAGTTGAAACAGTTGGGAATTATTGTAGTGAATGGGGAGGCCTGGTTTGACCTGTCTGAACAGTTGAAACAGTTGGGAATTATTGTAGTGAATGGGGAGGCCTGAGTTTGAAGTGTTTGAAGAGTTGAAACAGTTGTTACTTTTTGTAGTGATCTTATGGAGCTGCTGTGTAGTGAGCTTGTGACCCCTTGTAGAATGAAAAAGTAGAGTGTCTAGTTTGCGAAACAGGCACCTCACAGGTCCTCAACTGGCAGCTTCATGAAATAGTACCTGCAAAACACCAGTCTCAATGTCAACAGTGAAGAGGCGACTCCGGGATGCTGACCTTCTAGGCAGAGTTGCAAAGAAAAAGCCATATCTCAGACTGCCCATCTTAATCTTTTATTTTTATTGGCCAGTCTGAGATATGGCTTTTTCTAACATAATTGCAAAAGGGTTTCTAATGATCAATTAGCCTTTTAAAATGATAAACTTGGATTAGCAAACACAACGTGCCATTGGAACACAGGACTGATGGTTGCTGATAATGGGCCTCTGTACGCCTATGTAGATATCCCATTAAAATCTACGGTTTCCAGCTACAATAGCCATTTACAACATTAACAATGTCTACACTGTATTTCTGATCAATTTGATGTTATTTTAATGGACAAACAAATTTCTTTTCTTTTGAAAACAAGGACATTTCTAAGTGACCCCAAACTTCTGAACGGTAGTGTATATACAGCTCTGGAAAAAATTAAGAGACCACTGCAAAAATATACGTTTCTCTGGTTTTACTATGTATAGGTATGTTTTTGGGTGAAATTAACATTTCTCCCAAATTCCAAATAAAAATATTGTCATTTAGACCATTTATTTGCAGAAAATGACAACTGGTCAAAATAACAAAAAAGATGCAGTGTTGTCAGACCTCGAATAATGCAAAGAAAATAAGTTCATGTTCATTTTTAAACAACACAATACTAATGTTTTACCTTAGGAAGAGTTCAGAAATCAATATTTGGTGGAATAACCCTGATTTTCAATCACAACTTTCATGCGTCTTGGCATGCTCTCCACCAGTATTTCACATTGATGTTGGGTGACTTTATGCCACTCCTGGCGCAAAAATTCAAGCAGCTCGGCTTTGTTTGATGGCTTGTGACCATCCATCTTCCTCTTGATCACATTCCAGAAGTTTTCAATGGGGTTCAGGTCTGGAGATTGGGCTGGCCATGACAGGGTCTTGATCTGGTGGTCCTCCATCCACACCATGCTGTGTGGCATGGCGCATTGTCCTGCTGGAAAAACCAATCCTCAGAGTTGGGGAACAATGTCAGAGCAAAAGGAAGCAAGTTTTCTTCCAGGACAACCTTGTGCGTAGCTTGATTCATGCGTCCTTCACAAAGACAAATCTGCCTGATTCCAGCCTTGCTGAAGCACCCCCAGATCATCACCGATCCTCCACCAAATTTCACAGTGGGTGTGAGACACTGTGGCTTGTAGGCCTCTCCAGGTCTCCGTCTAACCATTAGACGACCAGGTGTTGGGCAAAGCTGAAAATTGGACTCATCAGAGAAGATGACCTTACTCCAGTCCTCTACGGTCCAATCCTTATTGTCTTTTGCAAACCTCAGCCTGGCTTTTCTTTGCTTCTCATTGATGAAGGGCTTTTTTCTAGCTTTGCACGACTTCAGCCCTGCCCCTAGGAGCCTGTTTCGAACCGCCCTCGCCGTGCACTTCACCCCGAGCTGCCGTTTGCCATTCTTTTTGTAGGTCACTTGATGTCATCCTACGGTTGTTGAGTGATATTCGAATGAGTTGGTGGTCATCCCGGTCAGTAGAGAGTCGTTTTCGCCCACTGCCGGTCTGTAGCTTTGTTGTCCCCAATGTCTGCTGCTTGACCTTATTCTTATGAACCGCCGTCTTTGAAATTTTAAGGATTGAAGCAACTTGACGCTCACTGTATCCCTCTGCCAGTAAAGCCAGAATTGAACCCTTCTTTTCCTCTTTCAAAACTTTCCTTTTCAACTCTTTTGGCATTGTCAATAGTTATTTTTTTTACTAATATTACTTTTGAGGTACTATTAGCACTGTTTTTGCCATCCAGCTGGTCCTATTGCAAGAGGGTAGTGATGACCACAGCAGTGGTTTTTATACTTTTCCTCGTTAAATAAGATTTGGTTGAGATGATTACCTAATCAGTACCTAATTCAGTAGAATGAGGTGTGCCTGTGTTGGAATTCAACAGACACTGGAATGGAATGGCTGTCATATATGTAGAGATGCTGAGTTAAGTAAATTTGCAGTGGTCTCTTAATTTTTTCCAGAGCTGTATATATACAGTGGGGAGAACAAGTATTTGATACACTGATTTTGCAGGTTTTCCTACTTACAGAGCATGTAGAGGTCTGTAATTTTTATCATAGGTACATTTCAACTGTGAGAGATGGAATCTAAAACAAAAATCCAGAAAATCACATTGTATGATTTTTAAGTAATTAATTTGCATTTTATTGCATGACATAAGTATTTGATACATCAGAAAAGCAGAACTTAATATTTGGTACAGAAACCTTTGTTTGCAATTACAGAGATCATACGTTTCCTGTAGGTCTTGACCAGGTTTGCACACACTGCAGCAGGGATTTTGGCCCACTCCTCCATACAGACCTTCTCCAGTTCCTTCAGGTTTCGGGGCTGTCGCTGGGCAATACGGACTTTCAACTCCCTCCAAAGATTTTCTATTGGGTTCAGGTCTGGAGACTGGCTAGGCAACTCCAGGACCTTGAGATGCTTCTTACGGAGCCACTCCTTAGTTGCCCTGGCTGTGTGTTTCGGGTCGTTGTTATGCTGGAAGACCCAGCCACGACCCATCTTCAATGCTCTTACTGAGGGAAGGAGGTTGTTGGCCAAGATCTCGCGATACATGGCCCCCTCCCCTCAATACGATGCAGTCGTCCTGTCCCCTTTGCAGAAAAGCATCCCCAAAGAATGATGTTTCCACCTCCATGCTTCACGGTTGGGATGGTGTTCTTGGGGTTGTACTCATCCTTCTTCTTCCTCCAAACACGGTGAGTGGAGTTTTGACCAAAAAGCTCTATTTTTGTCTCATCAGACCACATGACCTTCTCCCATTCCTCCTCTGGATCATCCATATGGTCATTGGCAAACTTCAGATGGGCCTGGACATGCGCTGGCTTGAGCAGGGGGCGTAGTGTGTTACTAATGGTTTTCTTTGAGAATGTGGTCCCAGCTCTCTTCAGGTCATTGACCAAGTCCTGCCGTGTAGTTCTGGGCTGATCCCTCACCTTCCTCATGATCATTGATGCCCCACGAGGTGAGATCTTGCATGGAGCCCCAGACCGAGGGTGATTGACCGTCATCTTGAACTTCTTCCATTTTCTAATAGTTGCGGCAACAGTTGTTGCCTTCTCACCAAGGTGCATGCCTATTGTCCTGTAGCCCATCGCAGCCTTGTGCAGGTCTACAATTGTATCCCTGATGTCCTTACACAGCTCTCTGTTGTTGGCCATTGTGGAGAGGTTGGAGTCTGTTTGATTGAGTGTGTGGACAGGTGTCTTTTATACAGGTAACGAGTTCAAACAGGTGCAGTTAATACAGGTAATGAGTGGAGAACAGGAGAAAAACGAACAGGTCTGTGAGAGCCGGAATTCTTACTGGTTGGTAGGTGATCAAATACTTATGTCATGCAATAAAATGCAAATTAATTACTTAAAAATCATACAATGTGATTTTCTGGATTTTTAGATTCCGTCTCTCACAGTTGAAGTGTACCTATGATAAAAATTACAGACCTCTGCATGCTTTGTAAGTAGGAAAACCTGCAAAATCGGCAGTGTATCAAATACTTGTTCTCCCCACTGTATATATATACACACACACTACCGGTCTAAAGTTTTAGAACACCTACTCATTCAAGGATTTTTCTTTATTTTTTATATTTTCTACATTGTAGAATAATAGTGAAAACTATGAAATAACACATATTGAATCATGTGGTAATCAAAAAAGTGTTAAACAAATCAAAATATATTTTATATTTGAGATTGTTCAAATAGCCACCCTTTGCCTTGATGACAGCTTTGCACAATCTTGTGTAGAGGACTGAGCGTGTTTTTTTTATTTCACTTTGTGTGTCATTTGTGGTGTGTTCACTTATGACATTAGATCAGTGTTGGCTGCTAACTTGGCCCTTATCTTAAATAGTTAACATCTGTGTTGGGAGGCATTGGATCAGCATTCTCGTCGCATCTCCTGTTAGTACCTTTTATGTAGGGAAGCTAATGATCCATCATGTATGACATTCCTGGGAGTGTGTAAACTTGTATTTTTTATTACCATAGCATTTTTGTATGTTCTCTATAGTTATGTACTTGTAAATGTATCAATTTACCAATTCGGCCACTTGGAGGCCACTTGGGTACATTTGGGCAAACTCGTGAGGGACACCTGGGTGACGTCATACTAAATATTATGTAGCTCCCTCATTCTATCAGTCTGAAACATTGCACTCTGTCACGATCGTCTTGAAAAGAAGTAGACCAATGCGCAGCGTGTTGAGCGAACATGATTGACTTTATTACCGTCAGTGATAATAAGCACACTAAACAAAACAATAAACGACTCGTGAAGTCCACGGTGACAAAGACCGACAAGGAACAAAAACCCACAAACCCAAAGTGAAACACAGACAGTTAAATATGGCTCCCAATCAGAGACAACCAGCAAACAGCTGACACTCGTTGCCTCTGATTGGGAGTCACTCAGTCACACATAGAAATGAACACAACAGAAATACCAACATAGAAATACACCCAATGAATGAACACACCCTGGCTCAACATAATGAGTCCCAGAACCAGGGACAGGCCGGACAGGGCTGGCGACGCACCCCGTAGGCTTGGTGCGTGGAGCAGGGACAGGCCGGACAGGGCTGGCGACGCACCCCGTAGGCTTGGTGCGTGGAGCAGGGACAGGCCGGGCTGGGCTGACGACGCACACCGTAGGCTTGTTGCGTGGAGCAGGGACAGGCCGGGCTGGGCTGGCGACGCACACCGTAGGCTTGGTGCGTGGAGCAGGGACAGGCCGGACTGGGCTGGCGACGCACACCGTAGGCTTGGTGCGTGGAGCAGGGACAGGCCGGGCTGGGCTGGCGACGCACACCGTAGGCTTGGTGCGTGGAGCAGGGACAGGCCGGACAGGGCTGGCGACGCACACCGTAGGCTTGGTGCGTGGAGCAGGGACAGGCCGGGCTGGGCTGACGACGCACACCGTAGGCTTGGTGCGTGGAGCAGGGACAGGCCGGACAGGGCTGGCGACGCACACCGTAGGCTTGGTGCGTGGAGCAGGGACAGGCCGGGCTGGGCTGACGACGCACACCGTAGGCTTGGTGCGTGGAGCGGGAACAGGCCGGGCTGGGCTGTCGACGCACACCGTAGGCTTGTTGCGTGGAGCAGGGACAGGCCGGGCTGAGCTGGCGACGCACACCGTAGGCTTGGTGCGTGGAGCAGGGACAGGCCGGACTGGGCTGGCGACGCACACCGTAGGCTTGGTGCGTGGAGCAGGGACAGGCTGGGCTGGGCTGGCGACGCACACCGTAGGCTTGTTGCGTGGAGCAGGGACAGGCCGGACCGTACTGGGAACACACACCACTGGCTTTAAACGGGGATCAGGAACGGGCCGGACCGGACTGGCAATACACCTCAGTACCTCTCGCCGTGCCTCTACGACTTCCTTCCCTCCTCTCGCCAATGGCTCCCGTAACCCGGTGGCCTTCTCTCCTCGTCTCCTATTTCGCCCTGTGGCAGCCTCCTGCTGCCCAGTCGCCCACGCCGTGTGCCCCCCCCTAAAAAATTCTTGGGGGTGCCTCCCGTCCGTCCGACGATGGCACTGCTGACGCCGCTGCTCCTCTCCTGCCTGGGTCTCCCCCTTCATAGCCCTCCGGTACCGGACGGCCTCCTCCTCGGTAATCTGCCCCCAACCGAGGAGGACATCCACCAGCGTCACCTCCTGCGTTTGTTCCTGGACACGCTGCTTGGTCGTTGTATGGTGGGTTTTTCTGTCACGATCGTCTTGAAAAGAAGTAGACCAATGCGCAGCGTGTTGAGCGAACATGATTGACTTTATTACCGTCAGTGATAATAAGCACACTAAACAAAACAATAAACGACTCGTGAAGTCCACGGTGACAAAGACCGACAAGGAACAAAAACCCACAAACCCAAAGTGAAACACAGACAGTTAAATATGGCTCCCAATCAGAGACAACCAGCAAACAGCTGACACTCGTTGCCTCTGATTGGGAGTCACTCAGTCACACATAGAAATGAACACAACAGAAATACCAACATAGAAATACACCCAATGAATGAACACACCCTGGCTCAACATAATGAGTCCCAGAACCAGGGTGTGACACACATACACTGTTGCCCTCTTGTAGACAACATCTAAATTACCTCCAGCTTCCTATCTTAATGTATGGCTTTTCTTTTTCTTGTCAAAGATGATGCAACAAAAAATAAAAATAGAAAACATACGTTTTTTGTTTGTTTTATCTTTTACCAGATCTATTGTGTTATGTTCTCCTACATTAATTTCACATCTCCACAAACTTCAAAGTGTTTCCTTTCAAATAGTGTCAATAATATGCATATCCTTGCTTCAGGTCCTGAGCTACAGGTAGGTAGATTTGGGTATGTCATTTTAGCCGGAAATTGAAAAGAAGGGTCTGATCCTTAACTTTTAGAGTTCTCAGCAAATTCATATATGAATGGTCAAAAGGTTGTCCATCCTGGGATGTCTCCCCAAACAATTGTTTGGGGGGGCCCTTACACACTAGGTCACTATATGTACATAAGGGTACCCCCAAACAACTGTTTGAAAACAGTTGTTTGGGGCATCCGAGGATGTCCAGGGGGCGTCCGATGGAATGTAAGGTGTATGTGTCAGTCATTCACACCCTCCTCTTTGAAAGGGTCATTGTAAAGATGGGCCTCTTTTAATGGTGACTTAAACAGATCATTTTACCCCTTAACAACCTTTTACTGCAGTGGGCTAAATCAGGGGCACTCAGAGTGTTTCTTGGAAGTCTTAAACACATCTACTGTGAAACTAAAGGATACACCTCACACAAAAACAAGACACCAGTAACATGTCAGATATAGTTTAAATGTATACATTTTTCAGTTTGCATCCCAATATGATACTTTAAATACATAACAAAATGCCTATTGTGTTTATTGAGCTGTACACCGAGATGCTCAGTTGGTCAATATTCCCCTCCAGTGATTTCCCAACATCTTGTCAACATTGGCCCCTACAATGTAGCAGATATCTTATACCAATCTATCTTAATAGACATTTATCCATAACAAGGCAGCCCCTATAGTGTCCAAAAATCTCTCCAAAATGTCAAATTTTTTAAGCATTTTTATTTTCATGCATATAACTTGTCAAAAAGCATTTTTATGACCAAATTCATATTCTTTAGTGTAGAGAATAATTGTTCATGTTTTCATGAGCGTTTGAGATTAGGTCCCTGAATAGTCAAAAACCTCTTCAAATAGAAGTATGTTTGTAGCACGAAATATCACAAAATATCTTACAGGTAGGCCCTCTTTCACTCTCTCATCATGTCACAAGCTGACAGGCTCCCAGAGACAGGGCCATAAAAGGCCCCAGCTCACTCAAATGCCCCTCCCCTCTCCAACAGCCATCAGCCCAGAACAGCATGAAGACAGAACATCTAAAAGATAATCTAGGAATCCTTTCTTCATCATGGAGCTTTTTGAAGGTGAGTTGAATATTCAATGTGATGTTTGTATATAGATATATATTATTTAAGAATGATATGTATTAATTGTTTTCATTGCCATGTATCTACAAAAAAAAGAAGGCTATTTATCCATTGAGCAGTAGCCATTATTTGTATTCATACTGTTTGTAGACAATAGCTTCTGCCCTCTTGGGTTCTATTTGACACTCTTATTATATCAAAACCACTCAGACTAGAAAGTATGATTAGAAACTATGGACAACTATGTTCAAACTATGATTAGAAACTATAATTAGAAACTATGACAAACTATTACATTTACATTTACATTTTAGTCATTTAGCAGACGCTCTTATCCAGAGCGACTTACAGTTAGTGAGTGCATACATAATTTTTTATACTGGCCCCCCGTGGGAATCGAACCCACAACCCTGGCGTTGCAAACACCATGCTCTACCAACTGAGCTACATCCCTGCCGGCCATTCCCTCCCCTACCCTGGACGACGCTGGGCGCCGCCCCATGGGTCTCCCGGTCGCGGCCGGCTACGACAGAGCCTGGATTCGAACCAGGATCTCTAGTGGCACAGCTAGCGCTGCGATGCAGTGCCTTAGACCACTGCGCCACTCGGGAGTAAAACTATGAACAACTATGAAGCCATGTCTGTGTGTGAGTGATACTCTATTATTTAATTGTGTAATATTAGTCTCTCTGTCTCTCTCTCTCTCTCTCTCTCTCTCTCTCTCTCTCTCTCTCTCTCTCTCTCTATCTCTCTCTCTCTCTCTCTTTCTACTACCTCTCTCAATGTATACCAAAGTAACAAATATTTAACAACGTATCAATGTGTTGTATTGCATTAATAGGGAATTATTAATGTAATATGTTACATAGTGTGCATCTGTGATAACTGTATGTAATACATCCTCTCTCTCTCTCTCTCTCTCTCTCTCTCTCTCTCTCTCTCTCTCTCTCTCTCTCTCTCTATCTCAGGCTATGAAAAAGACAAATGACATGACATTGACTCCTGAGTGTTGAACTTTTGCGCACTTTATAGCCACCCTGGTTATTATCTGACCCTGCTGGTTATCTACGAACGTTGGAACATCTTGAATAACAATAAGGGGCACATGTACTCTTAAATGTGCACTCAGTTCAGCCCTCGGAGCATGGTTCCTCTCTAGATTTATGACTTCTAGGGAGTGTTTTCCTAGATGCTGTGCTTAGGCATTTGCATTGATTGGTTTTAGGTTTTTAGACTGTTTATCTGTAAAACACTTTGTGACAACTGCTGATGCAAAAAGGGTTTTTAAGAAATATATTTGGTTGACTGACAGATGTGTATTATTATAAAAAATAATATATGAATACTATGATTATTATCATAATCATAATCATTATTATTATTATTATTATTATTATTATTATTATTATTATTATGTTATAGGTGAGACATACCCAGAAATGTCAACGTCTTGTCAAGTGCTCAAACCTGGCCCTGATGGATAAACCCCCCAAAAAGACCACATGAGCTTGGAGGAACTGACCGTGAGTGATATAAAAATATAAAAATATAAATAAATGCTCTATGATTTCTCTTTACAGCAGCCCCAGACAATCATGTACAGTAGCTCCAACTTACAAGAATGGGTTCACAGGGCAGTGATGAAAACAATTTATATGAGCGCTAATTCAAACATACAATGACATATATTTGATACAATGACCCATTCAAAACTGTTGTTACAAAGTCACATCTCATTGCATACATTTCAAGGTTTCACAAACATAAAACAACTATCTAGTTAATGTTTCTCGGACTAACACACTGTTGAGTTTCCTATTCACTAAAGAACAATCATTAAGACAAAACACAAAAAGTTGTAATATAATCTGTACACATGTCATTCTATACTGAAAACAGGTACATTTAAGAGTAGATGTGCCCCTTATTGTTATTCAAGATGTTCCAACGTTCGTAGATAACCAGCAGGGTCAGATAATAACCAGGGTGGGCAAAAGTTGGCAAAAGTTCAACACTCAGGAGTCAATGTCATGTCATTTGTCCTTTTCATAGCCTGAGATAGAGAGAGAGAGAGAGAGAGAGAGAGAGAGAGAGAGAGAGAGAGAGAGAGAGAGAGAGAGAGAGAGAGAGAGAGAGAGAGAGAGAGAGATACAGAGAGAGAGAGAGAGAGAGAGAGAGAGAGAGAGAGACAGAGAGATTAATATTACACAATTAAATAATAGATTATCACTCACACACAGACATGGCTTCATAGTTGTTCATAGTTTCTAATCATAGTTTGAACATAGTTGTCCATACTTTCTAATCATACTTTCTAATCATACTTTCTAATCATACTTTCTAATCATACTTTCTAGTCTGAGTGGTTTTTGATATATAAGAGTGTCAAATAGAACCCAAGAGGGCAGAAGCTATTGTCTACAAACAGTATGAATACAAATAATGGCTACTGCTCAATGGATAAATAGCCTTCTTTTTTTTGTAGATACATGGCAATGAAAACAATTAATACATATCATTCTTAAATAATATATATCTATATACAAACATCACATTGAATATTCAACTCACCTTCAAAAAGCTCCATGATGAAGAAAGGATTCCTAGATTATCTTTTAGATGTTCTGTCTTCATGCTGTTCTGGGCTGATGGCTGTTGGAGAGGGGAGGGGCATTTGAGTGAGCTGGGGCCTTTTATGGCTCTGCCTCTGGGAGCCTGTCAGCTTGTGACAAGATGAGAGAGTGAAAGAGGCCTACCTGTAAGATATTTTGTGATATTTCGTGCTATAAACATACTTCTATTTGAAGAGGTTTTTGACTATTCAGGGACCTAATCTCAAACGCTCATGAAAACATGAACAATTATTCTCTACACTAAAGAATATGAATTTGGTCATAAAAATGCTTTTTGACAAGTTCTATGCATGAAAATAAAAATGCTTAAAAAATTTGACATTTTGGAGAGATTTTTGGACACTATAGGGGCTGCCTTGTTATGGATAAATGTCTATTAAGATAGATTGGTATAAGATATCTGCTACATTGTAGGGGCCTATTATGACAAGATGTTGGGAAATCACTGGAGGGGAATATTGACCAACTGAGCATCTCGGTGTACAGCTCAATAAACACAATAGGCATTTTGTTATGTATTTAAAGTATCATATTGGGATGCAAACTGAACAATTTATACATTTAAACTATATCTGACATGTTACTGGTGTCTTGTTTTTGTGTGAGGTGTATACTTTAGTTTCACAGTAGATGTGTTTAAGACTACCAAGAAACACTCTGTGTGCCCCTGATTTAGCCCACTGCAGTAAAAGGTTGTTAAGGGGTAAAATGATCTGTTTAAGTCAGCATTAAAAGAGGCCCATCTTTACAATGACCCTTTCAAAGAGGAGGGTGTGAATGACTGACACATACACCTTACATTCCATCCTCGGACGCCCCCTGGACATCCTCGGATGCCCCAAACAACTGTTTTCAAACAGTTGTTGGGGGGACCCTAATGTACATATAGTGACGTAGTGTGTAAGCCCACCCCCTAACAGTTGCTTGATGCCCCCCCCCCCCCCCCCCCCCCCCAAACAACTGTGTCAAAGACACTCCATACACACACACCCCAACGAACCATTGGCTCTTGTGTGTAGAGAGAGAGAGAAACAGACCGGGAGGACAGACAGAGAGAGACAGAGAGATTTCATTAAAAGGTAAATACAATTTTATTTTAAAACCCTTTATTTTCTTATAAATCTTTAGTACAGACATTTAAACATTAATATTACTATTATTAAAAGTGAACTGTACAATATTAAATATGAAACTATAACCCTAATATTTGTTGTACTAAACCTTAATATAAATCATCCATATTATCACACAATACTACACTTTAAAACCCAATAAATGTTTACATGTATAATAATTATTTTTGTAGGGAGACAGTTTTTTTTAAATGTATTTTGTTCATAGAAAGAAGTCCTTGAGTATTTTCCTCTGCTTGTAAACCCGTAGTTTGTAACCTGACACCTAACATGCAGCCTGGCAGACCCACACACACCCCAACGGGACTACACAGAGGGCCAGAGGAAGAGCTGTCATTCAATGAAGGTAAATACTATTTTCTTTTTAAAATCTTTTTTACTTTCTTCTTTATATAAATCATACATATTATTATTAAACAATACTACACATTACTACACAATACATGTTTATATGTATATAATTCCTTTCTTAGAGAAAAAGAAGAATCAGCATTTTCCTCCTTTTCTGGGTCCTATTGTAACCCGAAACCCCCATCAGTCTCCAAATCGCCGTCTTCAAGCTGTGAGGGCCTCAGACATTGTCTCTTCCACGCTGGATCTCCATGGCCTTCCAGGTTTCACGTTTTCTTTTCCATGATAGATCAACCTTCTTGACGTTAAGCCCAAGTTTTGTCTTGAGGACAGAATGGACCATCGTCGTAAATGTTCACGATGGTGGAAAAACTGTTGCACTTGTTTCATCATATCTAGCACCTTAAACCAATCTCGCCACCTGAAGCTAAAGACAGGCACAAAGTAGGTGACCTCTGTGCATGCTTTTGAAAATACATCAGAACTAACAGATTTGGTGGCATTTGCACTATTGAATTCAGGACAACCTAAAATTGTTACTTTGGAGTCTGGACTATATGCCACTGAAGAGATTCTTATGGCTTTCAAATCATCTCGCCCACAGACTTCCTCTTCCAATGCGTACCCAGGCAGGGATGTTCCACTCAGGGCCTGTTCGATCTGACATAGAGCCAGTCTTATCTTAGCCATTCTCTCATGCGAAACGCAGGAGAAAATCTCCCGGTTTTTGGCTGAAAAAGGTGTTGAGGCAGCTGTGTGTGAAAATCTTCACTGTTGACTCGTCCGGTTGGAAAATGTAACCCATATGGCCTTCACTCATATCAATCACACCATTAAAACAATCAGGTGCATCACAAAGAATGGCATCGATGGTTTTGTCATTGTGGCCCAGACATGAAGGACACAATACACCTAGAATTGGTCTAGGAGACATGTTTTCTGTAGTTTTCTGTGGTTTATCTGTGTTAGTCTTGTCACAGGACAAGTCTAACACTTACTTATACACAGTCATACCTACCCAGAAATTACTTTTTCATTCTACAAGGGGTCACAAGCTCACTACACAGCAGCTCTATAAGTTCACTTCAAACACTTCAAACTCAGGCCTCCCCATTCACTACAAGAATAACCAACTGTTTCAACTGTTCAAACACTTCAGACTCAGGCCTCCCCATTCACTACAAGAATTCCCAACTGTTTCAACTGTTCAAACACTTCAAACTCAGGCCAACCCATTCACTACAAAAATTCGCAACTGTTTCAAATGTTCAAATACTTTTTTATTTAAGTTCAACAAGGTCACTACACCACACATCAATCACCAGAACATCACTTTTTATTTCAAACAGGTGCTTTACTTCAAAGGAACAGCTGCACTATCAAGTTACATAAGCACACCCTCAATAGCATGAGAACATCCGGACAGGATGTCATTAACAGGGTCAAACACAGGACACAGCAAAGCTCATCAATCACTTTTTGACAGCAACCGTCTACTATATTCTCTCTCTAATCAAATGGCTACCCGGACTGTTTGCATTGCTACTTGCTGTTTATTATCTATATATAGTCACTTTACCCCTACCTACATGTACAGTTGAAGTCGGAAGTTTACATACACCTTAGCCAAATACATTTGAACTCAGTTTTTCACAATTCCTGACGTTTAATCCTAGTAAAAATTCCCTGTCTTAGGTCAGTTAGGATCACCACTTTATTTTAAGAATGTGAAATGTCAGAATAATAGTAGAGAGAATGATTTATTTCAGCTTTTATTTCTTTCATCACATTCCCAGTGGGTCAGAAATGTACATACACTCAATTAGTATTTGGTAGCATTGCCTTCAATTTGTTTAACTTGGGTCAAACGTTTCGGGTAGCCTTTCACAAGCTTCCGACAATAAGTTGGGTGAATTTTGGCCCATTCATCCTGACAGAGCTGGTATAACTGAGTCAGGTTTGTAGGCCTCCTTGCTCACACACGCTTTTTCAGTTCTGCCCACAAATGTTCTATAGGATTGAGGTCAGGGCTTTGTGATGGCCACTCCAATACCTTGATTTTGTTATCCTTAAGCCAGTTTGCCACAACTTTGGAAGTATGATTGGGGTCATTGTCCATTTGGAAGACCCATTTGCGACCAAGCTTTAACTTCCTGACTGATGTCTTGAGATGTTACTTCAACATATCCACATAATTTTCCTTCCTCATTATGTCATCTATTTTGTGAAGTGCACCAGTCCCTCCTGCAGCAAAGCACCCCCACAGCATGATGCTGCCACCCCCGTGCTTCACGGTTAGGATGGTGTTCTTCGGCTTTCAAGCGGCCCCCTTTTTCCTCCAAACATAACGATGGTCATTATGGCCAAACAGTTCTATTTTTGTTTCATCAGACCAGAGGACATTTCTCCAAAAAGTACGATCTTTGTCCCCATGAGCAGTTGCAAACCGTAGTCTGGCTTTTTTATGGCGGTTTTGGAGCAGTGGCTTCTTCCTTGCTGAGCTGCCTTTCAGGTTATGTCGATATAGGACTCGTTTTACTGTGGATATAGATACTTTTGTACCTGTTTCCTCCAGCATCTTCACAGGTTCCTTTGCTGTTGTTCTGGGATTGATTTGCACTTTTCGCACCAAAGTACGTTCATCTCTAGGAGACAGAACGCGTCTCCTTCCTGAGCGGTATGACGGCTATTGTTTGTACAGATGACTGTACCTAAGTGTATGTAAACTTCCGACTTCAACTGTACATATTACCTCAATTACCTAGACTAACCTGTACCCCCGCACATTGACTCGGTACCGGTACCCCCTGTATATAGCCTCGTTATTGTTATTTTATTGTTGCTCTTTTATTTTGTACTTCAGTTTATTTAGTAAATATTTTTCTTAACTCTTATTTTTCTTAAAACTGCATTATTGGTTAAGGGCTTGTAAGTAAGCATTTCACTGTAAGGTCTGCCTCTGTTGTATTCGGCGCATGTGACAAATTCGATTTGATTTGATTTGATGTTCAATATCGCCGTGACTAAATGGAACTCTCTGCCACCCCAGGTAACTCAAGCTAGCAATAAAACCAGATTTAAAAACCAGATAAAAGAACAACGTACGGCACGATGGGGACTGTGAAAAGACACAGACATTTTTATGCATTTTGTATTGTATTTTGCATGTATTATGTATTTTGTTATGTATGTGATATGTGGTTGGGATACGACTGTGATAGGTGGTCGTCTCACCTTGCTTTCTTAAGATAAATGCACTAGCTGTGGGTCGCTCTGGATGGGAGCGTCAGCTGAATGGATAAATTGTCATGTAAATGTAGTGCTATGTACATTTATGTAAAATGGGTAAAACGTTATATGATCGTTTCAAAAGGTTGAGTAAATGTTTTTTTGCGTGACCTCTGGTCAACAAAATAGAGAGACTGCAATCACACTTTGGGTTTGTTTACCAAGACAAAACAGACAAAAAAAGACAATTGGAGTGATTGGACCCACATAGCATGCTTTTATTTCCTTTCAAAAATTGCCTAAAAAAGGAACTAGAAAGTATAATGGGTGAACTATCCCGTAAACTTTTAAATTCAGATAGCCTATGACATAGGCCCTATGCTTATCCATTGAACTCGTAAAAGTTAATATACTTATTTCGGTTCTGACAGAGGTTTGAGGGATTGGCCAAGGAAGTGAAGTCTGTGTCAGGTGGTGTCTGGCCATCAGAGTCCTGTTTCTCTTGTCCCTCCATCTCTCAGCCGCCCCTTAGAGATCATTAATGAAGTAGCCCTCTCATTGATATTGACTGGGCTGTCAACGGCCCTGCCTCAGCCACTAATAGGACCCATTGGTCTTGAGTTAAAACCCAGCACAGGTGGGGGGGGGGGGGATGGCAGGGGCATGGTGTGTGTGTGTGTACATGTGTGTGTAGGAGAGGTGGGGGGTGGAGGTCAACCATGTTTTGCATCTCAAGTGCTCATCCGGCCACACTTCATGCTACTTCTAGTAAAACAGGAGAGGGAAAATAAGGATTTTATATTGATCATTTTATGAACGTGATACAAAGGATATCCTATCTATGAGAAACAAAACACAGGTTAAAGATTGAGGATTTAATGTAAATGAGGTCCATGTAGACAAGCTGAGAATGTGTCTCACAATAGAAGTCTTTCTTTTTCTTTTTTTTCCTTCTTTTCTTTTCTTAGGGGGTAGATCAGCTTAATATTGCAGATAGAAGTCTTTCTTACATGTATTTATTTTTTATACAAATCGATGGGAGACATACTTTATGTACCTTTAGTTTATCCAAGGAATTGCAGTCCTCAGTCCTTTATCCTATGCATACAGGCATATGACCCATGTCACAACATTTATACACTCTTCACACCATACCTCCACTGTCCTCGTACATAGAGATAGTTGAAGGTAGATGTGTACAGCAATGTACCATTGGAATGGTCCTCTACTGGCTAAAACAGGCCTGCGTGTTTGTCCCAGACAGAGAAGAGCTCCAACTGAAGCCTAGCCAGAGAGATCTGCTGTGTAACTCTATAATGACAGTTAGACAGTCCTAATCACTATAATTATCTTTGATTTACTAAAGCCTCCACACTTTTAATTGAGTACACAAGTTTAGCTGTTTTGGACAGTCGGATCCTCTGTCTACAGTTCTTTATCTCATCTCCTGATGCTGTGTCGAAGCTGCAAAGTGGAGGACCTACACAGGTAGCACTTGCCCTGTACGTTCTGTCAATGTAAAAACTCTCTACTGCCCTAACAATGGTAGATGCTGCATGCCTTTTGCACCTTAAAAAACATGCAATGATTCAACCAAATGAGATTGTTTGAGTTATTTCATAAGCATGGCTCAACTGCTTCCCTTCTGATTCGGTATGTAAAGCCGATTCTACATAACAATGTTATCAATGTATCCTTCACAAATAGAATCCACACAAATATTTATACTCACTTCAGATGTGGTGAACAATTTGGGTATTAACGATTCCATTTTTCATATTTACAGTTCCGGGGGAATTTCTTGGCCCAATATCTCAATGCAAATGTTATGAGCTCTATTTTCTTAGGCATAATGCAAATGTTATGACTCTATTTTCTTAGGCATAAACATAACGTGTTTTATCATCAAAGATCAGACTTGTTTGACGTGCCAATCTAAATGTTGCTATAACCCCTGATGGAGTAGGTATTCCGTGCTTCTTTATGACTTACAAGGGCGCAAGGTTGTCAGAGGCGAAAAAGGAAATTGACAAATAAACACCATTTCATGATATAATAAAATATACAATATTATATTTTATATTGTAACTTAAAGCTCAGAGCCAGGTAATAACCATCACACAAAAACCAAGTGGGGGAACGAAAGAGTAACAGTAAAGGTTAGTTGGGTGGCCTTTATAGATCGGCCTGTCTGAGGAGGGGGGTCAGCGGGCGAGGGAGGCGAAGGGGCTGATGAACTTCACTTTCTATTAGTGGCCGACAGGGGGACGCTGCCTCAGCCGCCGATCAATAGGCTGAAGGACAAGGGTGTCAGAAAAATGAAAGACCCTTCTCTCTGCTGGCAAACGTGTCTCCGAGAGAAAGAGGAAAGAAGCAAAGGGGGGAGTGTCACAGAACTCCGTTCTCTCCAAGGGGGGTCAGTGATTGAAGGGTTCCATTTTGGAGGGCCCTGTGGACCGGATCCTGCTCTCTCAGACCCTGTTCTGTCTGTGTGCGCTAGGTCTCTGTGTCTCAGAGACCTAGCGCAGAGCTCAGAGTCTCCGTCTGAGGATTTGTTTGTTCCTCCTACTCAAGACCCTGAAGTCTCATTGGGAAACTAGCATAGGAACTTTAGCAAACACTGTACTGGCTTAGCTGAGTGGTTACAGTATACAGTACATCCACCTCTTCCTCACTGAAGAGACTTTTGACTCTGAGTGTAAAATTTGCATGTCATCCCTAAAGGAAAATTCCATCCAAAAACTATATTTTGGTATTTGTTTCATTAGTCTATTGTTGACATAGTCCCAAAATGTTTTGCTTGTCAGCAATCAAGTTTTCAACAATGGACTAATGAAACAAATACAAGAAGATAGTTTTTGGGTGAACTTTTCCTTTAAAAGGTAGCACAGTTTTCCACTGAAAGGTCAGTGTACTTATCTGTAAAAGGTACCTCTTATACTACTCAAGGCCACTGGTTCTCTCTCTTTCTCTCTCTCATCTCTCTCTCTCTCTCTCTCTCTCTCTCTCTCTCTCTCTCTCTGTCGCTCTGTCGCTCTGTCTCTCTGTCTCTCTCTCCTCTCTCTCTCTCTCTCTCTCTCTCTCTCTCTCTCTCTCTCTCTCTCTCTCTCTCTCTCTCTCTCGCTCTCTCTCTCTCTCTCTCTCTCTCTCTCTCTCTCTCTCTCTCTCTCTCTCTCTCTCTCTCTCCTCTGTCTCTCTCTCCTATCTCTCCCTTGTTCTTTCTTTCTGTCTCTCTCTCTCTCTCTCTCTCTCTCTCTCTCTCTCTCTCTCTCTCTCCATCTCTCCTCTCTCTCTCCTCTCTCTCCCTTGTTCTTTCTGTCTCTCTCCTCTCTCTCTCTCCTCTCTCTCCTCTCTCTCTCTCCTCTCTCTCCCTTAATCTTTCTGTCTCTCTCCTCTCTCTATCCCTTGTTCTTTCTGTCTCTCTCCTCTCTCTCTATCTCTCTCTCTCTCGCTCTTCTCTCTCTTTCTCTCTCCTCTCTCTCCTCTCTTTCTCTCTCTTCTCTCTCTCTCTTGTTCTTTCTGTATCCCTCCTCTCTCACTCCCTTGTTAATCCTGTCTCTCTCCTCTCTCTCCTCTCTCTCTTTGTCTCTCCTCTCTCGCTCTCTCTCGCTCTTCTCTCTTTCTCTCTCTCCTCTCTCTCTTTCTCTCTCCTCTCTCTCGCCCTTGCTCTTTCTGTCTCTCTCCTCTCTTTCTCTCCTCTCTCTCCTTTGTTCTTTCTGTCTCTGTCTCTGTCTCTCTCCTCTCTCCCTGACTCTCTCTCTCCTCTCTCTCTCCTCTCTCTCTCCCTTGTTCTTTCTGTCTCTCTCTCTTTCTCTCTCCTCTTTCCTCTCTCTCTCCCTTGTTCTTTCTGTCTCTCTCCTCTCTTTCTCCCCCCTCTCTCTCACTTGTTCTTCCTGTCTCTCTCATCTATCTCTCCTTTCTCCTCTCTCTATTCTTAAGTGAAAAAAGCACCACAAGCTCTGCCTTCCCTGATATATACCTGCAAATAAAACTAAATGCAAAACAACCTGTCATTTGAAGGCTTACATTAAAAATCAACAACAATAATTTCCATAATATGTTCTACTGGAGTGTGTGCGTGGTTGATAGGTGAGACCAGAGGACCCTGGTTCTAGTCAACAAAGTGCTCTGTCTGACAACTACCATTATGTTTATGGATATTATGAGAGGAAGGGATAAAATGCACATAATTAGCCATCCCAGCTATAATCTCATTGATTTGGCCTCAGCTCTGTGGGCCAGCCTTTTACCTTCGCTTCAACATTAAAACCACAGAGGAAAGGAGTGTGTGTGTGTTTGTGTATGTGTGTGCACGCGTGTGTGCGTGTCTGTGTGTGTGTGTGTGTGTGCATGTATGACAATTTATACAATTCGGAAGGGTAATTGAGAGTGTATTATTAGTGTTTTGTTAAATAATGTACCTCTAGCTCATCAAAGTTAAATAATGTACCTCTAGCACTGTGACACTCTGGCTCCATGGACTTTGATATTTGAGCCAGGGTTGTTCATTTTCATTTGTTTGGGTGTATTTCTATGTTGGGGTGTCTAGGTTGTTGATTTCTATGTTTGGTGATTGTGCTTGATTAGTCATGTGACTCCCAATCGGAGGTAACGAGTGTCAGCTGTCGGCTCGTTATCTCTGATTGGGAGCCATATTTATACTGTGTGGTTTCTCCTTGGTTTTGTGGGTTTTTGTTCCATGTTTCTGTCAGTGTTACAGAGGACTTCACTATCGTCATTTGTTGTTTTTTCGTGGTTGCTTTATTAAATCAAGTCATCATGTTCACTCCACGCGCTGCGCTTTGGTCTCCTCCTTTTGACGTTCGTGACAGAAAAACCCACCCCAAAAAGACCAAGCAGCGTGTCAAGCGGCAACAGGACCTACCTACACAGGATTTATGGACTCCCATAAAGGATTCATGGACATGGGAGGAGATTCTGGATGGTGAGGGGCCTTGGGATCAACCGGGAGAATATCGCCGTCCTCGTGAAGAGCGGGAGGCAGCTAAAGCCGAGAGGCGGCGATATGAGGAGGCAGCACGGAGGCAAGGCTGGAAGCCCGAGAGTACTACCCAAAAATTTCTTGGGGGGGGGCTAGAAGGGAGTGTGGCGAAGTCAGGTAGGAGACCTGCGCCTACTCCCTGGACTGACCGTGGAGAGCGAGAGTACGGGCAGACACCGTGTTACGCAGTAGAGCGCATGGTGTCTCCTGTACGCAGGCATAGCCCGGTTCGGTACATTCCGGCTCCACGTATCGGCCGGGCTAGACTGAGCATTGAGCCAGATGTCATGAGGCCGGCCCCACGCATCCGGTCACCAGTGCGTCTCCTCGGGCCGGCTTACATGGCACCAGCCTTACGCATGGTGTCCCCGGTTCGCCTACATAGCCCGGTGCGGGTTATTCCACCTCCCTGTACTGGTCAGGCGACGGGGAGCATACAACCAGGTAAGGTTGGTCAGGCTCAGTGCTCAAGGGAGCCAGTATGCCTGCACGGTCCGGTATTTCCGGCACCACCTCCTGTCTCCAGTCCAGTACCACCAGTGCCTACACCACGCACTAAGCCTCCTGTGTGTTCCCCGAGTCCTGTGCGTCCTGTTCCTGCTTCCCGCACTAGCCCTGAGATGCGTGTCCTCAGCCCGGTACCTCCAGTTCCGGCACCACGCATCAGGCCTACGGTGCGTCCCCAGGGTCCAGTATGCCCTGTTCCTGCTTCCCGCACTAGCCCTGAGATGCGTGTCCTCAGCCCGGTACCTCCAGTTCCGGCACCACGCATCAGGCCTACGGTGCGTCCCCAGGGTCCAGCATGCCCTGTTGCTTCTCTCCGCACTAGCCCTGAGATGCGTGTCCTCAGCCCGGTACCTCCAGTTCCGGCACCACGCATCAGGCCTACGGTGCGTCCCCAGGGTCCAGCATGCCCTGTTGCTTCTCCCCGCACTAGCCCTGAGATGCGTGTCCTCAGCCCGGTACCTCCTGTTCCGGCACCACGCACCAGGCCTACGATGCGCCTCAGACAGCCAGAGTCTGCCGTCTGCCCAACGGGGCCTGAACTGTCCGTCTGCCCAACGCCGTCTGAACTGCCCGTCTGCCCAACGGGGCCTGAACTGTCCGTCTGCCCAACGCCGTCTGAACTGCCCGTCTGCCCAACGCCGTCTGAACTGTCCGTCTGCCAAGCGCCGCAGGAACTGCCCGTCTGTACTGAGCCTGCAAAGCCGCCCGTCTGCCATGAGCCTTCAGAGCCGTCCGCCAGACCGGAGCCGCTAGAGCTCTCCGCCAGACAGGAGCAGCCAGAGCCTTCCGCCAGACAGGATCAGCCAGAGCCTTCCGCCAGACAGGATCAGCCAGAGCCTTCCGCCAGACAGGATCAGCCAGAGCCTTCCGCCAGACAGGATCAGCCAGAGCCTTCTGCCAGACAGGATCAGCCAGAGCCGTCCGCCAGACAGGATCAGCCAGAGCCTTCCGCCAGCCATGAGCAGCCAGATCCGTCAGCCAGCCATGAACAGCCAGATCCGTCAGCCAGCCATGAGCAGCCAGATCCGTCAGCCAGCCATGAGCAGCCAGATCCGTCAGCCAGCCATGAGCCGTCCAGCCAGGATCCGCCAGAGCCGTCCAGCCAGGATCCGCCAGAGCCGTCCAGCCAGGATCCGCCAGAGCCGTCCAGCCCGGATCCGCCAGCCAGCCAGGATCCGCCAGAGCCAGCCAGCCAGGATCCGCCATTCAGTCCGGAGCTGCCCCTCAGTCCGGTGCTGCCCCTTAGTCAGGTACTGTCCCTTAGCCCGGTGCTGCCCCTTAGTCCGGTGCTGCCCCTTAGCCCGGTGCTGCCCCTTATCCCGGTGCTGCCCCTTATCCCGGTGCTGCCCCTTAGTCCGGTGCTGCCCCTTAGTCCGGTGTTGCCCCTTAGTCCAGGTGGGGTTAGTTGGAGGGTGGTCATTGGGAGGAGGCTACTGAAGCAGGTTGTGACTGTGGTGGGGTGGGGATCACGACCGGGGCCAGAGCCGCCACCGTGGACAGACGCCCACCCAGACCCTCCCCTAGTCCTTATGTTGGTGCGCCCGGAGTTCGCACCTTTAGGGGGGGGTACTGTGACACTCTGGCTCCATGGACTTTGATATTTGAGCCAGGGTTGTTCATTTTCATTTGTTTGGGTGTATTTCTATGTTGGGGTGTCTAGGTTGTTGATTTCTATGTTTGGTGATTGTGCTTGATTAGTCATGTGACTCCCAATCGGAGGTAACGAGTGTCAGCTGTCGGCTCGTTATCTCTGATTGGGAGCCATATTTATACTGTGTGGTTTCTCCTTGGTTTTGTGGGTTTTTGTTCCATGTTTCTGTCAGTGTTACAGAGGACTTCACTATCGTCATTTGTTGTTTTTTCGTGGTTGCTTTATTAAATCAAGTCATCATGTTCACTCCACGCGCTGCGCTTTGGTCTCCTCCTTTTGACGTTCGTGACAAGCACATCAAAGTTAAATAATGTACCACTAACACATCAAAGTTAAATAATGTACCACTAACACATCAAAGTTAAATAATGTGCCTCTAACACATAAAAGTTAAATAATGTACCTCTAGCACATCAAAGTTAAATAATGTACCTCTAGCACATCAAAGTTAAATAATGTACCTCTAACACATCAAAGTTAAATAATGTACCTCTAACACATCAAAGTTAAATAATGTACCTCTAACACATCAAAGTTAAATAATGTACCTCTAACACATAAAAGTTAAATAATGTACCTCTAACACATCAAAGTTAATTAATGCACCTCTAGCACATCAAAGTTAAATAATGTACCTTTAACACATAAAAGTTAAATAATGTAACTCTAGCACATTCAAGTTAAATAATGTACTTCTAGCACATCAAAGTTAAATAATGTACCACTAACACATCAAAGTTAAATAATGTAACTCTAGCACATTCAAGTTAAATAATGTACCTCTAACACATCAAAGTTAAATAATGTACCACTAACACATCAAAGTTAAATAATGTACCACTAACACATCCAAGTTAAATAATGTACCTCTAATACATCAAAGTTAAATTATATACCTCTAAAACATCAAAGTTAAATAATGTACTTCTAGCACATCAAAGTTAAATAATGTACCACTAACACATCAAAGTTAAATAATGTACCACTAACACATCAAAGTTAAATAATGTACCACTAGCACATCAAAGTTAAATAATGTACCGCTAACACATCAAAGTTAAATTATGTACCACTAACACATCAAAGTTAAATAATGTACCTCTAACAGATCAAAGTTAAATAATGTACCACTAACACATCAAAGTTAAATAATGTACCACTAACACATCTAAGTTAAATAATGTACCACTAACACATCAAACTTAAATAATGTACCTCTAGCACATCAAAGTTAAATAATGTACCGCTAACACATCAAAGTTAAATAATGTACTACTAACACATCAATGTTAAATAATGTACCTCTAACAGATCAAAGTTAAATAATGTACCACTAACACATCAAAGTTAAATAATGTACCACTAACACATCAAAGTTAAATAATGTACCACTAAAACATCAAAGTTAAATAATGTACCTCTAGCACATCAAAGTTAAATAATGTACCTCTAACACATCAAAGTTAAATAATGTACCTCTAACACATCAAAGTAAAATAATGTACCACTAACACATCAAAGGTAAATATTGTACCTCTAACACATCAACGTTAAATAATGAACCTCTAACACATCAAAGTTAAATAATGTACCTCTAGCTCATCAAAGTTAAATAATGTACTTCTAGCACATCAAAGTTAAATAATGTACCTCTAACAGATCAAAGTTAAATAATGTACCACTAACACATCAAAGTTAAATAATGTACCACCAACACATCAAAGTTAAATAATGTACCACTAACACATCAAAGTTAAATAATGTACCTCTAACACATCAAAGTTAAATAATGTACCTCTAACACATCAAAGTTAAATAATGTACCTCTAGCACATCAAAGTTAAATAATGTACCTCTAACACATCAAAGTTAAATAATGTACCTCTAACACATCAAAGTTAAATAATGTACCTCTAGCACATCAAAGTTAAATAATGTACCTCTAACACATCAAAGTTAAATAATGTACCACTAACACATCAAAGTTAAATATTGTACCTCTAACACATCAACGTTAAATAATGAACCTCTAACACATCAAAGTTAAATAATGTACTTCTAGCACATCAAAGTTAAATAATGTACCTCTAACAGATCAAAGTTAAATAATGTACAACTAACACATCAAAGTTAAATATTGTACCACCAACACATCAAAGTTAAATAATGTACCACTAACACATCAAAGTTAAATAATGTACCTCTAGCACATCAAAGTTAAATAATGTACCTCTAACACATCAAAGTTAAATAATGTACATCTAACACATCAAAGTTAAATAATGTACCACTAACACATCAAAGTTAAATAATGTACCTCTAACACATAAATGTTAAATTATGTACCTCTAACACATCAAAGTTAAATAATGTACCACTAACACATCAAAGTTAAATAATGTACCTCTAGCACATCAAAGTTAAATAATGTACCACTAACACATCAAAGTTAAATAATGTACCTCTAACACATCAAAGTTAAATAATGTGTCTCTAGCACATCAAAGTTAAATAATGTACCTCTAATACATAAAAGTTAAATAATGTACCACTAACACATCAAATATTAATAATGTACCTCTAACACATCAAAGTTAAATGATGTACCGCTAACACCTCAAAGTTCATAGCAGACTTCGAAAAGGCATTTGATAAAGTACGACTGGGTCTATATATAAATGCCTGGAGCATTTATCTCTTACAAAATAGTTCAAAATCATGTATAGTAACCATAGGTTTAAAATAGTAAATAATGGCTATTTCTCAGAAAGTTTTAAACTGTCAAGAGTATTGAAACAAGGTTGTCCACTATCAGCATATCTATTCAAATCCAACAATAATATATGGGGATTAAAAATCCAGGGCTTAAAAATAAAGGTGTCATTGTACGCTGATGATTTATGTTTTCTTTTAAATCCACAACTAGAATCACTGCACAGCCTCATAAAGGATCTAGATAAATTTTATATCTTCTCTGGATTACAACCAAATTATGACAAATGTACTATTTACATATTGGATCAATAAAAAATAAAAAATTTACATTGCCATGTAGTTTACCAATAAAATGGTCTGATGGTGATGTGGATATACTCGGAATACATATCCCAAAGGAAATAAATGATCTCACTTCAATACATTTTAATAGAAAGTTAGCAAAAATAGATAAGATCTTGCTACCATGGAAAGGTAAATACCTGTCAATTTGTGGAAAAATCACCCTGATTAACTCTTTAGTATTATCCCAGTTTACCTATTTGCTTATGGTCTTGCCTACGCCTAGCGAACCGTTTTTTAAATTATATGAGAAAAAAAGATTCAATTTTATTTGGAACGGCAAGCCAGACAAAATTAAACGGGTCTATTTATATAATGAATATAAATTCGGAGGACAGAAATGATTAAATATTAAAGCATTAGACCTATCACTAAAAGCTTCAGTCATACAAAAGTTATACCTAAATCCGAACTAGTTCTCTAGCAAATTAGTAAGATTGTCTCACCCAATGTTCAAGAATGGCCTTTTCCCCTTTATTCAGATTACAACCACTCACTTTCAGTTATTTGAAAAGGAAATAATCTCCCAGATATCACTATTTCCAAAACAAGCCATAGAAAGTTGATTGGAATTTCAATTTAATCCTCCAGAAACTACAGAACAAATAATGCAACAAATATTGTGGTTAAACTCAAATATACTAATTGACAAAAAAACTTTTTTGGGGACAAAATGTTTAAAAAAGGTATAATCTTTGTAAATTATATCATCGGTAGGACTGGTGGAGTTATGTCGCACATGCAGCTAACAAAAACATATGGAAATGTCTGCTCTGCCCAAAATTACAACCAGATAATTGCAGCCTTACTGCAAAAATGGAAGAGGAAAGTGGAAAGTGGAAGGAGGAGAAAGTAAGGAACTTGTCTGTCGGCCTTGCATTAAAGAACATAATTGGTTAAAGAAGACTGTGATAAATAAAAAGGTATATCAGTTTCATTTAAGGACCAAAGGATTGACAGCCGTCCCATATAGATTGCAAGATAGTTGGGAAGAGATTTTTGACGTACCGATCCCATGGCATAGTGTTTATGAACTGATACGCAAAACGACACAGGATTCAAAACTTTGAATCATTCAATTTAAATTATTATATAAAATTATTGCTACCAATAGAATGTTATTTATATGGGGGATACAATCTTCCCAGCTCTGCAGATTTTGCTGCGAAGAGACAGAATCATTAGATCATTTGTTTTGGTATTGTCCATTTGTAGCTTGTTTTTGGACACAGGTCCAGGAATGGCTAAAGGATTGCAATATTTACCTGGAGCTAACCCTGCAGATAGCACTACTGGGTGATCTGAAAAGTCATAGTCAATCGATCAATAACATAATAATACTATTAGCAAAACAAATTATTTTCAATTCACAATCTGTAGAAACAATGAGAATAGAAAGGTTCAGAACTTTTGTAAGACATCACAGTACAGTAGAAATATATATGGCAAATAGAAATCCTATATGGATGGTGTTAAAAGATATATGGGAGGTGTTGAATGTAATTGAAAGATGGGACTAATAACAACTAACAACAAATAATAACAAGATAACTAATAATTAGGGGTGTAACGATCCATCTACTACATCGATGTATCGATTTATATTCCTATGATCCAACCACATCGATCTGTGCTCGGCGAGTTGGCCTTTTGGACAACATATATCGATCTAACATCGTTTTAAAATGTAATAAATCGATTGTATCGATACTAGGAAATAACCCATTGGATTTAAGCACGTCAGACTTTATATGGATGTTTTTTCTTAGCACTTTTAATGATAAAGGCTTTGAACATTACTCGATTCAGTCTGCCTATCCGTGACGTCATCGCGCCAACAGCAGCGCAAAGGCGCAAAGACAACAAAACATAGCATGGCGGACGAAAGAGGAGAAGCCGACGAGCGAGAAATTATCAAGCCACCATTGCGGTCCTTACAAGAAACAGGAATCTAGGAAACTTCACCTGCACTGTCCAGTATCCAGGTATTTATTTCAGTCACACTGGTTGAATTTTTGGCTAAAAGGTTACTGAATCGATTTCAAGTCACTGAATCGTTTCGGATCGTATCGTTCTAAATGAACCAATATCGTCCTTGAATCGTATCGACAACCACGAATCGTGATACAAATCGAATCGTTGTTAAAACGAATCGTTACACCCCTACTAATAATGTAGGCACGCTGTGTCCATAATAAGTGTATGGGTTGTTGGTTGGAAGCTTTTGTGAAGGAGCACAGTTAGAAAGATATGGCATATAGAAGCAAACCGGATGGACATCATGAAAATGATCGGAGATGTTGAGAGTAGAAGAAGTTCAGGAGAAAGAACAAACAAAATGTAATTACTGTAAAATTGACTGTGTCCATAAAATGTAGATAGTGGGTATGGGCTGGAAGTAGAGGCCTAGGCGTTGTTTTTCACTAGTTTACTCCAAGTGGGGAAAGGATGGCGGGGTTGGAAAGTAATAAAGGGGAATATATATATTTATGTATGTATGTGTGTCTGTGTATGTGTATGTATGTATATATATATATATATATATATATATATGTAATTTTTTTTTTTAAACATGGGGGATTGGAAGTGATGCAGACAATTACATTGATGGAAATTACAATCTATCTGCAATATTAAACTGATCTACCCCCCCCCCCCAAAACCCCCCCCCCCAAAAAAAACAACAAAAAAAACATCAACGTTAAATAATGTACCTCTAGCACATCAAAGTTCAATGATGTACCACTAACACATCAAAGTTAAATAATGTACCACTAATACATCAATGTTAAATAATGTACCTCTAGCACATCAAAGTTTGCTGTTGTGTGTGATTGTTTCCCTGCTTTTAACCTAAAGAACAATACTTCCGCTCTGGCTGTGGTCCCATGCTAAACTGATTCAAATGTTTATTACCAGTACTCCACAAACCTTCTGGTAGAGGCCTTACACACCACCCCATACAGTTTTAAACTTAGGTAGAACATGACCTACAGCAGTGGTCACCAACCGGTCGATCTTCAAGGCATTCCTAGTCGATCACCAAAGCTTTCTGTAGAAAAACCAACTATAAAGCCTTGCGCTCTTAGTTTATTTATTTGTCTTGCGATGATGGCGGAACGTGCACTTGATTCAGAAGCCCTACTCGCTGGGTAGACAAAGTGTTCCCATTTTGAACCATTTCATTTGTATGAAGGGATAAACTCTGCCTACCCGGCGGACCAGGAGAGCGGACCAGGAGAGCGGACCAGGAGAGCTGTGGCTAAATCAAGTATGCCTACTGCGCTGGCCAATCGGATAGCTAAAATCACTGTGCCTACAGTTTCCACGAACCCACAACAAAGTTTGATACTAGCCTACATGAGATTTCATAACTTTTTAAACCATGATCAGAGAGAGACTGTCAAAGAATACAGTAACAAGCTTCTGTTTTTATGAGTGTGTTATGTTTAAGCTTTTTTCAGCACTGTCAACACTGTTTTTACTCAATACTTTCACAAACCATAAAGCATTCTTCTCCCTACTTCCACTTGCGCTACAACCAGCACCGCAGCTGTAATGAATGAGTAGCCATTAACCAATTGCATCGATAGGCCTGTGTTTTTGTTATTAGTGGCTCATTGTCCCTTTTAATATTGAGGAATAGTTCACATTCTTTGGTCATAGAAACAACAACATGAATTTGTGAATGATGCAGAAAATAATGCGATGTGACTTGAGTTTCGCCATCAGGTGGAAGATGGTGTCCCCTCTCTCTGGCCAGTCTCACTGGAAGAAAGGAGAGAGCAGGGACCGTGAGAGGTGAACCTTCTGCTGCTCTCTCCCTCCTTCAGATGCAGGTACCATCAGTCCAGTAAAATAAAAAAGCAAATTATTTGCAAGTGATACAACAACTGATCCATTTTTTTTATATAGCTTGAGTTTTGAAATATAATATTGTCAGAGAAGAACAATACTGTCAGGCCAAGCAAAGCCTATATGCTGTGATAATGTAATTTATTGGCCTACTGCACAAACCTCATTCCTACATAACTATTTTTATTAGATCTTGACTCAGAAAAGGTTGGTGACACACACAAAGAGAAGACAGGGAGAGGGAATCCATGGCACCTGATTGTACACACACACGCACACATATAAGTGCCCTTTCGTTGCAGATACATTCTAAGCACTGTAATATCTTGTCGACCGGCACATTCCTCTCTAACCACAGCAGCACATGGTGCTCTCTAATAAACTGGTCTTGGGCAGAGGGCCAGGCTGGGGGACCGGATCAGGCCTGGCTGTGAGTGGTTAGACCAGAGCCTAACCTCCCCTTCATCCCTTGCCAGCCCAGCCAAAGTGTGAGGGGACTGGGGCTGCACTCTGGGCTTTACGGGCCCCTCACTGGAACCCAGGCCTTCTGGAACCAGACCAGCGCTTTACAGTTCCTACTGCAATCCACTGCCAAATGTTGGTGCCCACCCGTTTGCCTGCACAGTCAAAAAACAGAAACACACTTTCTCTTTAAAACTATTGCATAAATCTTCACTGATGGCTCTGGAATTCACAGCGAGAATGTTAAGGCATTTACTCACCCCACACACACAATAATAATATGCCATTTAGCAGACGCTTTTATCCAAAGCGACTTACAGTCATGTGTGCATAAATGTTTCTGTATGGGTGGTCCCGGGGATCGAACCCACTACCCTGGCGTTACAAGCGCCATGCTCTACCAATTGAGCTACAGAGGACCACACACACACACACACAGATACATACACTATCGTTCAAAAGTTTGGGGTCACTTAGAAATGTCCTTGTTTTCGAAATGTCCATTAAAATAACATCAAATTGATCAGAAACGGCTGATTTTTAATGGAATATCTACATAGGCGTACAGAGGCCCATTATCAGCAACCATCAGTCCTGTGTTCCAATGCCACATTGTGTTTGCTAATCCAAGTTTATCATTTTAAAAGGCTAATTGATCATTAGAAAACCCTTTAGCACAGCTGAAAACATGTTGTGCTGATTAAAAAAGCAATAAAACTGGCCTTCTTGAGACTAGTTGAGTATCTGGAGCATCAGCAATTGTGGGTTCGATTACAGGCTCAAAATGGCCAGAAACAAATAACTTTCTTCTGAAACTCGTCAGTCTATTCTTGTTCTGAGAAATGAAGGCTATTCTATGCAAGAAATTGCCAAGAAACTGAAGATCTCGTACAACGCTGTGTACTACTCCCTTCACAGAACAGCGCAAACTGGCTCTAACCAGAATTGAAAGAGGAGTGGGAGGCCCCGGTGCACAACTGAGCAAGAGGACAAATACATTAGAGTGTCTAGTTTGAGAAACAGGCGCCTCACAGGTCCTCAACTGGCAGCTTCATTAAAAAGTACCAGCAAAACACCAGTCTCAACGTCAACAGTGAAGAGGCGACTCCGGGATGCTGACCTTCCAGGCAGAGTTGCAAAGAAAAACCCATATCTCAGACTGGCCAATAAAAATAAAATATTAAGATGGGCAGTTTGAGATATGGCTTTTTCTTTGCAACTCTGCCTAGAAGGTCAGCATCCCGGAGTCGCCTCTTCACTGTTGACGCTGAGACTGGTGTTTTGCGGGTACAGTTTTATTGCTTCTTTAATCAGCACAACAATTTTCAGCTTTGCTAACATAATTGCAAAAGGGTTTTCTAATGATCAATTAGCCTTTTAAAATGATAAACTTGGATTAGCAAACACAACGTGTCATTGGAACACAGGACTGATGGTTGCTGATAATGGGCCTCTGTACGCCTATGTAGATATTCCATTAAAAATCAGCGGTTTCCAGCCACAATAGCCATTTACAACATTAACAATGTCTACACTGTATTTATGATCAATTTGATGTTATTTTAATGGACAAAAAAATTGATTTTCTTTCGAAAACAAGGAAATTTCTAAGTGACCCCAAACTTTTGAACGGTAGTGTACATACATGCATACATACACAAACACACAGACACACACAGCGGGCTCACAGGGTTCTCACTAAGGGTAAAAGTTCACCCCCACCCCCTCCCAACCCTGTCTGACCCTAGGCCTCAGCACCTTTCACCCCTACACCAACTCCTTTTAATTCACAGCCACTCCTCCCTTACCCCCCTTGTCCCCCACCCTCACCAAGCAAATTGAGTACTTTAATTGGCATTCTCTCTTTACCCTCTCCCTCCTTCACTCCCTCTATCCCTCTCTCCTCGCTTCCGCTATAGCCACTTGTCTCCTCAGGACGCTGTGCTGCTGTCAGAGGGTCTTAATGCAGTCTTCATCCGAAGAGCAGAGGGCCCCATAATGCAGCTCTCAGCACTGTCTACTAGCCTGTTCCTTTTTATTTGTCCCTGCCCTCCTCTGCTCCCTCCCTCCTTTCTTCCCCCTCTCTTTTGTGCTGCGATATGAATGCACTTTGATGCTTAGGAACTAGGCTCTGACATGAGCAGCCACCGCCTGCCCTTGTTAAGCCCGTAATTAGCCTGTCCTCCTTATTTATCAGGCAAGTACAAATTAGCCACCTCTCTTCCAGGCACTCTGGCCATTACATACTCTCTCTCTCTCTCTCTCTCTCTCTCTCTCTCTCTCTCTCTCTCTCTCTCTCTCTCTCTCTCTCTCTCTCTCTCTCTCTCTCTCTCTCTCTCTCTCTCTCTCTCTCTCTCTCTCTCTGTGAACCCCAGTGTGTGCGTATGTGTGTGCATATGTATGTGTGTGTATTTGCATGCATATGTGTGTGGCCATGTATGTGTTTGTGTGTGTGTGCTTGCGTTTAAAGCAGGGTCGTGGGGATGTGAGACGGCGCACAAAGGCCAGGGAAGCGTTGCTCTGACACTCAGGCGGTACTGGAGACAGCTAAAGAATAGCCAGGCCCCCAGATGAATAGCTCTCATTAGGGAATATACAGATCTGCACAGCAAGGAGGAGGGAGAAAGGGGGGAGGGAAGGAAGGATTGGAGAAAGGGAAGAGATGAAAAATGAAAAAGAACAAGATTAGAACCACAAAATGAACAGATTTAAACTCAAGAAGGCTATAATCCCAACAACAAACGTAGCATAATACTAACAATGATGATGATGATGTTGATGATGATGGCAATGATGATGTTGATGATGATGGCGATGATGAGAGTGATGATAATAAAAATGAATGTAGTACTGATAGAAATAGCCAATGAATTAGACTATGAATTAAACGATTACTATCCAATAATGCTTTTGAATGCTAATAGTATTACCATAATACTACTGTCCAGAAAGTACTAGCTAGCTACAGTAAGGTCGATGCAGGTGGAGGTTTGATACAGTCTCCAACTTGCCCTTTCACATACAGTAAGCAGACTCATAAATAGGCTGTGTTGCTTATTGTAATGATACACTGTAGAGGTTAAGCTTCAGATGAGTTGATCTGCTCTCTCTCCCTCTCCCCCTCTCTCTCTCTATCTCGCTCTCTCTCTCTTTCCCTCTCTCTCTTTCTGTGTATGTTTAGAGTGAGAGGTGAACCATAAATACTAGGGGAGAATGTCTCTCTCGGCCTCTGGATGATGTGCTCCTCGCTGGCATACCATAATACCATAATAACCAGGATGAAGACAAATGATCAATTTGCTTTGTGTTTGTTGGTCACAATCTTTGTGCAAAGGAGAGCACATGGGTACACAATGGAGATCTCTCTCTCACACACTTATTTACCCTCTCTCTCTGTTCTTCATTCTCTCTGCTTCCACTTTCATCATTTTATTTAGAAAAATGGCTGCCATTTTAAGCCATGACCCCACCCCCCACCCCACCAAGAAAGACACATGCACGTACGCATGCACACACACACATGTACACGCACGCACACACACATGCACACACACACACACACTCTCTCACTCTCTTTCTCCCTCTCTCTCTCCCACACACCCTCCTCAAAGTGCAATGTCTTCTTTAGGCAGAACAAAACCGCATGTCCCTGCAGAAGACAGGAGTGCCTCATTCAGGTAGGCACCCACTCACTCCCCCTTACCCCCCTCCTCCCTCCTCACCCCATGTGCCCCCTAAGTGCCTCTGTCTTAATAGGGATGTAAATAAGTTCAGACAGTTGTAGACCTTTGTCTGGCGGTCCCCTCTTGAGAGGCATCTTGAGGGTCTGTCTTTGTCCACATCTCCTTCTCCTGCAGCGGGATGGAAAGAGTTTTCAGCCTTTCAGACCATCCACCCAGGGCCGGATTAATGCAGGGGTTTACAGGGTCTGAAGCACCTGGGCCCAGGCCCGTAGGGGGCCAAAGAGGCAAAAAAAAAAAAAAAAAAAAAAATGTTATACAGTATATATTATATATGTAGTATACAGCGCCTTCAGACAGTATTCACACCCCTTAAGTTTTCCACATTTTGTTGTATTATAGCCTGAATTTAAAATGTCACTGGCTTACACACAATACCCCATATGGTCTAAGTGGAATTATGTTTTTCGAAATTTTTACAAATTAATTAGAAATGAAAAGCGGAAATATCTTGAGTCAATAAGTATTCAACCCCTTTGTTATGGCAAGCCTAAATATGTTTAGGAGTAAAAATGTGCTTAACAAGTCACATAATAAGTTCCATGGAATCCGTGTGCAATAATAGTTTTGAACATAATTTTGTAATGACTACCTCATCTCTGTACCCCACACATACAATTATCGGTAAGGTCGCACAGTCGAGCAGTGAATTTCAAACAGAGATTCAACCACAAAGACCAGGGAGGTTTTCCAATGCCTCACAAAGAAGGGCACCTATCGGTAGATGGGTCAAAATAAATAAAGCAGACATTAATAATAATATATAATATAATATGCCATTTAATATATATATAATATAATATGCCAATATAATATGCCATTTAGCAGACACTTACAGTAATGTGTGCATACATTTTTACGTATGGGTGGTCCCGGGGATTAAACCCACTACCCTGGCATTACAAGTGCCATGCTCTACCAATTGAGCTACAGAGGACTCAGTTGCCTAATGGCTAGGAGAAAACTGATGATGAATCAACAACATTGTAGTTACTCCACAATACTAACCTAATTGGCAGAGTGAAAAGAAGGGAGCCTGTACAGAACAAACATTTTCCAAAACATGGATCCTGTTTGCAAGAAGGTACTAAAGTAATACTGCAAAAAATGTGGCAAAGCAATTCACTTTTTGTCTTGAATACAACACATTGCTGAGTGCCACTCTCCATATTTTGAAGCATAGTGGTGGCTGCATCGTGTTATGGGTATGCTTGTAATCATTAAGGACTTGGGAGTTTTTCAGGATAAAAAAGAAATGGAATGGAGCTAAGCACAGGCAAAATCCTAGAGGAAAATCTGGTTCAGCCTGCTTTCAACCAGATACTGGGAGATGAATTCACCTTTCAGCAGGACAATAACTTAAAACCCAAGGCCAAATCTAATAATAATAATAATAATAATAATAATAATAATAATAAAATCAAAATCTACACTCAAGTTGCTTAACAAGAAGACAATGAATGTTCCTGAGTGGCCGAGTTAAAGTCTTGACTTAAATCTACTTGAAAATCCATGGCAAGACCTGAGAATGGTTGTCTAGCAATGATCAACAACCAATTTGACAGAGCTTGAAGAATTTGTAAAAGCATAATGGAAAACTGTTGCACAATCCAGGTGTGGAAAGCTCTAAGAGACTTACCCAGAAAGACTCAGAGCTGTAATCGCTGCCAAAGGTGGTTCTACAAAGTTTTGACTCAGAGGTGGGAATTCTTATGTACATTTGCCCAAAAAAATCTAAAAACATGTTTTTGCGATGTCATTATGGCGTATGAGAAAAGAAATATCCAATACAAAACATGCACATACAAACAACAACATCATACAAACATCAACTACATCACACCTGCCCAGACCCACTAGCACACATCCCCATCTCCAGCGACCGCATCACTCTTCACCACATGGCCTGAAACTGCACCATTTTGTTTCTCTCCATAGCCCACGCAATTTCAATATTTAAATAAGAAATCATTTGATTTTTCCATTTTGTTAATGATGGCGGATTGATTGATTTCCACGTTTTTAGTATACGTTTTTTCAAGATGCGTGATGAGAAGCGAATCGTCCAACCCATCGAGTATCTCACTACACCCTATGCCTGTCTTGAAATATGCAGACAGACGGATTCAAAGTATGTTTACATTCTGACAGCCAACTTTCTTGCTCCGCACACAACTTCCAGATTTTATAGCATTCCCAGAAAGCATGTATTATTTAGTCATTATTAATTTTACACTTAAGACATGACTCTGCCGTTGTGCTGTAGAATTTATATATATATATTACATTCTATACTTTATTTTATACTGGATTACAGTACATTTTCGTTAACTGTAATTTCGTTAGTTATTCTCCAACTTTCCCTCCAGCTTGTGCCAACATCAGTTATTTTTAAATCTTGATTCCAATAGTTTATATTTTTTTCTAAGAGATAGTCAGTTGGTGATGCTCTCTGCAAGGTTTTGTATATCTTCCCTATCATATGAAAATTATTTTCTGACTCAAATAAGATTCCCTCAAGGTTGCTCTGATTTCCAAAAGATTTCAAATCATTATTTTGTGATATGTAACTTTTTAGTTACTGTTTCTATGCCTTTAGTTTTCTGTGTGGACCAATTTATCGGTGAATTCTGAAAAGCTATCCAAGGATTGTTTCATAAGGTATGAATACTTTCTGAGGGCACAATTTTTTTACTGCAACCACCAACCACAGGAGGACTCAGGAGCCCGCTCTCAATGAGTGTAGACAGCCTGCTGCTGCCTGCCGTCGCTCTGCTAATCATCAGATGGGGGGAGGAGAGGAGGTAGGGGGCCTACATGGGTAACTGCCTTGGTTGTGTAACTGATTCAGGGCCGGCGGTAGCCTTTTGGGGGCCCTAAGCGAGATTTGGTTGCAGGCCCCCCCACCTTGCGGGCAAAATACTAGTCGCCCCCCTCTTGACGGCAATTCTACACATTTTGCCATGGGGCATAGAGAACATTTTGCAGTTTTAAAACAAGTTCTCTGCAATTGTACACATCTTGACATGGAGCGGAGCGTAGTTTTTGCCGTTTTAAAGCAAATCTACGTGTCCTGCGTTCCCGGACGGTATTCGGCCATGATTACTACATGTTTAGATAGCTGGCTAGACTAATTTACCAATCTAAAAATTGTTAGCTGACATGGCTAATTGAGTGACTGTCAGTTTCTGACATAACAAGAGAAAAACTGGTGATGCACAACAAAATGTCAAAATTCCACCTCGTGTATTCTACTATTCTAACTCTCAACAGTAAGTTAAGACCCCTACTGAGTTCCAAAAAAACCAAAGCCACAGGGACTGTGATTTGATAATCCGGCCCTGCCGCCACGTCTGAAAAACAGCTTGTTTTTCTCCCTGTTCTATGGCGATAGAACTTGCAGTTAGGGGTTTAGTATGTGTGTGTGTGTGTGTGTGTGTGTGTGTGTCATCACCGGTTCCCTGTTTATTAATAAAGAAAGAAAAATGTCTGATTTCTAACTAACGTGAGGTATAAAAAGAGAGTTCTAATAATGACACCATGCTTTCTGGATGATATATTACACAGTGCATGGGATTGTTGTCATCACCAATTATGTTAGTGAAACATAGTAGGACTAATTGCAGGGGTCGGCTTGCCAAATGCAGATGAACAGTTTCAGATTCATAATTCATGGCAATTTGGGCTGGATCGATGGAGGTGTGAAACAATTAAATAACAATAAATAACGATTGTATCTAAAAACACAAAGTAATCACACATAATCATGACAGTTGCTGTGTTTAGCGGGCACACAGGGTCCAGGCTTTTTGGTATAATGATCAGTGTCATTAGGTGCATTCAGCAGCATTAGCCCTATTCCCCCATTGATTGAGCGCACACACGCTTGCACCCACCCACCCACACACTCACGCACACGCACGCACGCACACACACACACACACACACACACACACACACACACACACACACACACACACACACACACACACACACACACACACACACACACACACACACGCACACACACACACGCGCGCACACACACACACGCACACACACACACCACATTGGTTGGTCCAGCTTGGCACTAGCACCAAGCGGAATGTGTTAGTGTGTTGGTTGTTGAGGGCAGAGGGACGTGCTGCTTTAATGCACTAGTAACTGCTTATTATTGTTGGATCCACAGGGTAGCACTTTATGGAAATGACTGTTTTTGCAATGGAATGGAAATAAAGTGTGAATTGAAAATTAGCTTTTTGGATTTTCAGCCTCTGTGTCCACCTTGCTGTTTTACAGTGTGCAGCTATGGTAATGTACCTTTGGAAACAAAAAAGGTTTAATATCTGTATGGTGAACAATGCTTTTTACTCACAAAAACAAATCCACTCTGTGCATATGGAAATAGTACGTGTCTCAAAAAGGGTTAGTCTATGGATGTAACATTGTCCAAAACAATGAAACATTAACCAACTAGTTAAGCATTTACAAATTTCAAAACTGACAGATATTCAAAGAGGTCGACAGATATATGAGGAGTCCCTGGCTTGCTTCAACACTTTTTCTTGATGACTATCTAGTCAGTTTGATTTAGGCGAGAGAGAAGACATGCTGCAATGCTGCTTGGAAACATAAGCAGAACTTGGTGAACCTCTGCATATCTCTGTGCACTTAAATGACAAGCGTTGTTAAGTTCACTGACCTCATAGTGAGGAGATCTCTGAAGAAAAATGTTCAGACTCTGAGGATTCCATTCCAGATCCAAACCCTAGTGGTTTTGGCTCAGGAGATGTGTGTCTTTCTGTCTGTCTGGGGTGTCTGCAGGAGGATCCAGGTCATGGCCCAGAAAGGAGACTCTGACAGACTTCTGGACTAACCTGGCCCAACCAAGGATGGCCTCAGTGAACCCCATCAGACCACATTTGAACTCTGTGTACTGCACTAGACTGCCTCAGACTACCTCAGACTACCATAAACTTCACCACACTACCTCAGCTCTATGGGGAAAAATGCAACGTCCATTGTGTGTGACTGGGAGAGAGGGAGAGAGAGAAAGAAAAAGAATGAGAGAGAGAGATAGGGAAAGAGATGATAGAGAATGGTGGGATGGGCAAAGAGAGAAAGGGAGGAGGAGGAAGATAGATAGATGGAGGGACAGAGAAGTGGAGGCCGGCAGGCGGGTGGGGGGATACAGCCATTGCATGAAGAACGGTGCTAGGCAGCCAGTGGAACTGTAATTAATGAACAAGTTTCTCATGATTAACTTTTATTAAGCGATACTCCTGAGTCCGCCAGCCGCCAGGTAATGAGCGCGTCCTGGATAGAAGGACAGAGGAGAACGCGCTCTCCATTCACTCCCACTGTCCGTAAAACTGCCTCACACACACCCATAAAACACCCTACTGTACAAGGTCTATAGATGTGTCATACCTGCTAATGAAGGAATATTGTTCACCACTGTATGTGTCAACATTAGTATGTTACACAGAACATAATGAAAAGAAAGAGTGCTCTATTATTTGCCACAAGCAGGCCTACAAGTAAATAATGACAAAAATGTCAAAGGTAAAGACATGCTGTAAGACTTTTGCATCTCAACCCTGACTTTATTTGAAACTTCAACTCCTTTACAAAACATTTAATGACTGCAGCCAGAGAGGCTGAGACCAAAAGCTCTTCTTGTCCAGGCTCAAACCCACCAGGACGCATGACTTTTAGGAATAATACAATCACATTTCCAATTTGAGGCTTACCAAATATAATAAACAGAAATCCTGCCTGCTAATACCTTGCCGAACACCTTAAGCATACAGCATAAAGCAGGCATTGTCTTTTTACGCTAGCACCTCATAAAGTAGCATTAGCAGTTAGCGAGGGGGCTTGGAGTCTCATCCGGGTGGGTTTAGGCCCTGTGTGTTAGCTAGCGTGTCGGCTAGCCAGCATTATTAGAATGACATCTGCTTTACACGTCCTGCACTCCAGTGCATACAATACCATGACAACCACCCTCTCCCTGTCCAGCAGTACTCCAAGTCCATCTGAATATTGAAGACTCCTCACTCTATAATGTGCAGTGGACTGGCTACTCACCTCACACAGGAAGACAGAGATATTGGGGGGTAAAAAGGGAGAGAGAAGGAAGGTAAAGAAATAGAAAGAGAGATAGTGAGAGAGAGAAGGAAAGGTAGAGAGAGGTCTAAATCTACCTGAAATTCTGTCTCTTGCTCTCGCTATGTGGCTGTTCCAGTCTTTCTATCACATTACCTCTCTATCCGTCTGTCCATCTTTCCATCCTCCTCTCTTGCATATACACAGAGCTCCTCTGTATAACAATATGACAATGTGGTAGATCAAGAATACTGAGCATTACAGGAGCCTAACGGGAGAATCCATTATCCAGCACCACTGAGGGGGTGAGGGAGTGGGGAGGGTGGAGGGCTGCATGCAGATATCGCTATTGCATCAGCCGCTGTGCCAAAAAATCACATCAGAGAGCAGAGACCACTGTCTGACAGCGTTCACATGAATCTGAATATGGACACTAACACTCTGTCTGTTTAACGTCAATGTACATCGTGTATTTCCAAGTATACCGTCTATCTATTTTGACATCAATGATAGACTGGAATACAATGGTGATATTATCTAGTGCTTCCATACCTTTACGGACATTGGGTTGTTAAGCTTTGATTACTGTCCTACCTGGATATCTTCCATACTGTTCCTATTTCTGTTTCTGAATATCTATGCACTGGAGGCACAATGGTACTGGACTTCTGATGGATCAAACCACAACCTCCATGGATTTGTTTGACACTAGTGGAAATTGAAAACCACACCATACATATTGCATTCCACAATGAATGGTGCGCTGCTGCCGTATGCGCAGGATGCACAAGCTAAAATCGTATTTCTCATTGATGGGTTATTCCTGTGTCCGACGTGGAGATATGTTAAAACATGAATGAAATCTAAATGAAATCTTAACTCGGTACGACCGTAGCACTGCATTGCCTCCGTGGCTAATCTGAATTAGACTTGCAGCAAGGAGATCACAGAAGTGCACCGTTTTTCATAAAGGAGCTGTTCGCCACCTAACGTGTGTCTAATATAATATCCTGGATATAAGTATCCCCCTATGTCACTAGTGGTCTGCATACAAAACAGTACACCCACTGGGTAAGCCAAGCCATCCTATATGTGGCTACTACTGAAGTATCAAAGTCATAGACAGATGCAGTCAGTGTGACTGTCTAGCACGTGTTTAGTGTTATACACAGGCTAGCAGATGTCTGAGTATTGCCTTTAGTGGCTATCTGGCCAATTCAATAAGAGCAGCATTATATGTGATGCTGACTGCTAGGTCTAGCCATCAATAAAGAGTCTCTCTCCCCTGTGCCACAGACAGTTCTATTTCACCAGCAGCTGTGGCTGAGAGAGAGGCCAGTGAGATATACACCCACAACCAACACATTTAGTCACTGGTGAAGACAATCACATCATAGGAAATTGAGGCAATACATTCATGAAGTTTGTGTTATTTTATAGTGAGTCTTATAACCAGCATTAAATTACTCACAAATTCAATGTTTTAACCGTAAGGTCTCTTGCAAATTGTGACGATACTACAGCCTCTCATAGACTGTCCAGGAGAAATCTAGTGTAGTAAACCATAAATCCAAGATTGGGCCATAAGTCCAAGTTTATTGACTACTCTTCTCATTATCACAAATCTACTCTTGGCTTCAACAACTCACCACAGACATGGCTATAAAGTCTCCACTTCTGTCAGGGTTTGTTTCTCTCTCTCTTTTCTCTTTCCATTTTTTTCTCTCCATCACTCTGAGTGACGATGAAGGCAATGAACCGGACCGCGAGTCACACGGCTACGCTAGCTCGGAGATGTCATTCCCATCCTCCATATTGACAAAAACAGGGATTTACACATATTAATGAATAATACACCACGACACCTAGGAAGAGGTCTGAGGAAAGAAGAATGTGTGGGTGGAGGGGGGTGTGGGGGGGTTGGGGGGGTTCACTCGGTATCAATTTAGTTGTTATTCCTCCGGGAATATGCTAATACCTCTGAGTAGCTGTGTTCCTTCCCTTTGTGGCCAGTGTACCTTGTTAGGCTGTGGCCTCTTCAGTGGCAGCGAGGATAGAGAGAGGGAAAAATAGACAAATAAATAAATAAAGGAGTGAAAAGGCGGAGAGGACGGGAGAGAGGAAGAGAGAGGGAGAGGGCTCGTACGGCAGCACCTTGACGCGGATGTACAGCTGCTCGCCGCGCGCCTGTCTCACCTTTCCCCTCATCTGTCGTCTGACGTGTTTGATTCTCCACATTCATACATCAATGAGCCGAGCAGGCTGACACCTCATCTCACAGCCTACTTTGGGTACGAATGCCCTGTTTTGCATATCACTACCCCCCCCCCCCCCCCTCCCCAACCCCCCCCCCCCCCCCCCCCCCCCCCTTCTGACACCCTGCCCATCTGTAAAGAGAGAGGAAGAGATGCAGAGAGAGAGAAAGAAAGATAGAGTGTAAAGAGGAGAGGGAGAGAAAGATGCACAGAGAGAGAGAGAAAGCAAAAATGAAGGACAATGAGAGAAAGAGAGAGAAAGAGAGAGAGCGAGAGAGAAAGAAAGAGAGCGAGAGAGTGAGTGAGTGAATGAGTAGCGGGACATAGATGACGAGGGACAGAGAGAATGGGAAAGGGTCAGAGGGAAATAAACACATCTCCTTTATTCCTGCATCCCTTTTTGAATCCTTTTTTGACAGCTTTAGTTTGACCCTTCTCACCACTGCCAACACACACACACACACACACACACACACACAACAGAATATGATATTCCTTTTGTATCAAATGAAGAAAACTAGCTGTACCTCTAAAACAGATCATTATGACCAGCTCATTAGTGAGCATTACTTACAATACTTACACTACTTACATACAGTACTCCTCAGTCATGAATCTGCTTTCTACAGAGAACCACACTTATTATAATCCTGGACCACATGGTTAGAATGGGGAGCCTGGCACATGCAATATGACAGCTCCTGTGTTTTGATATGTATATTTCCTGGGCATATTTCTTGTAATTGCATGCTTATTAGTTTTAATGGGTTTTAGGGAAATGTCTATAGCTATGGCACTGCTGACTTTGAAATGAGGCTTGATTCTGTGTCTGATCCATGAGGAAAGGATGGTAGCCTATAATGGTGTATCAGATGGTAAAATTGTAGCCTATATAAGGTTTATTGTAGGATCCATCTGTACATGTTTATCTACATGTTACATAAAAAGCCAAAGCTTTTTTTCAGTGAAATATACGCATACAGTATGTCTCTCTCTTTTGTAACATATTTTAAAACATAATCTTTCGAGATGGACATTCAATCCAAATGCCAATGGAATGATGCCAATTATATCTATATGTTCCTGATTTCTACATCTCATTGAGTGTTCATGATAAATGTTTCAGGAGTCGATTAAAGATTAAACGATTGGGGCTGTGCTGCAATGGCAAGGTTTCTCTGAAAGATGCTTTCGTCCCCGCCGCCTTACAAGCCTTCCAGCACTAATTGTAAATTAAAACCTCTCATTGAGCAAAACAAAATATTTGGTGTGAGCGGTGGTGGCAGCAGTAAGGGGGTGTGTCGACATCGGAAACGAGGGGGTGGGCACCAGGACGAGGTGATGAAGAGAGCTGACGGGGATGGGGTGTGTGTGGTGTGGGGGCGGGGGGAGGTAAAGATGGGGGTGGGCTCTGAGGTGATGGAGTCTGTATAGGTATCATACTGATATCTGCCAAAGCTAATGTAATACATTTATGTTTTCCCCGGCCCTGAGAAGGTGGGTGCTGCCTTTTAAGTGGCGCAGGCTGTCATCTGTGTGCATGTGTGAGCGGGGAAGAGAGTGTGAATGTCACTTTGAACTGCACACCACCGCTTCGCACAGCTCCCCCTAATGAGAGAGCGGGGCTGCCTCTGTGCCAGCCCAGGGGCCAAGGAGGAGACGCCACCCTCCGGGCACCCAACCCCCTTCCATCCTACCACCCCCCCTCCCCATCCCTCATAGGGCCTGACAGCCTCAGATAAATCAACCACTCCACACTCCTCCACCTCTCCATCCCACTATCCCTCCTTCCACCACCTGCAGTGGGAGGAGAGCGCTAATTTTCCACAGGGAGAGGGAGAAAAGGAGGGAGGGAAGGAGGAGAGTAGAGGAGGAAGGGGGTTGTGCACACTGGGTCGCAGAGTTCCTCCAAATTGTTCTGATGTCAAAGTTCTCTGGGAGACTGCGAGGATCTGGAACATTCCATAGCCTCAAGTCCAGTTCAGCGTGCTTTGAGTGTTGCTCAATCATTGGTTTGTTTCTTTGTTTGTTTGCCATGCATGCATTCTGGTGTCACCGTTGTGAGATGAAATCCCTCTTCTGGATGTTTCCGTTGTGCATAGGACAAGAGGTCCGGGGGTCACTGTGCTGACGATGTTGACGCTGACGCTGTTAGCTCTCTAGTGCAGAAGAGTCGTTCAGACTGTGTTTCCGTCCGGCTAACTGGCCTGTAGGGGTAATTATACTGTTGGCTGGGTTCAGAGGTATCACGCAGTGTGTGAAGTTTGAGTTTGAGACCACTGTGATGACACTGAATGTGTTGGATGGATCCTTTGTGTCTTCTTCTAATGCCTCTTAAAGTAATCAGATTACATTACTGAGTTCGGGTAATCCAAAAGTGACATTACTGAATACAATTTTGGACAGGTAGCTAGTAATTGTAGTGGATTACATTTAGAAAATAACCCACCCAACCATGCTCATTAGTTATTACTACCTGCAAGAAAGGTAGGATCCCTAATCTTCAATGTCCTTAACAAACCTGATTCTTGTGTGTTGCCTTATGAACAACTTTGTCAGTAAGATACTGCGGGGACGTACTTATGCATATTTTTTTGTATTATAATGGCCATCTAATCATAACAGCTTCTTGGGTTAGATGAAAGTAGAATACATTGCAACCTGATCAACAGAACATTTTTTTATTGTTTTGTTTTCAAAGGAGCAGTTTTTTTTGGGAAAAGCTCTTATTTTGGCAAACTTAAGACAGCAGACACAGGCGTATACTAGAGGAGCTAGACACCAAATTGAGTTTAGGTCTTGTAAGCATATGTAGAGGAGCAGTGGGTTTGTTTGACGGCTGGTACCAAGGGATGGAGATGGAATCTGCTAGGTGGCCCAGGCATTGTGAAGAGGATACAGATGAAAGAAGAGGAGAGGAGTGTGAACTCCAGACAGATGGTAGAAGTACAGTAAAGGGGGGGGGGATGAGGTAGGGACTACAGGAGCGAGAGAAAACAAGGAATGTGACCTGCCGGAGTACATTTTTTTTTTGCATTGTTGTTTTCATTATCTGGCTTCTGTCATTTCATAAGCTTTGTATCTTTGAAATGAAGGAGAGAAAAGAAAAGGGTGGGGGGAAAAAAGCAATAGAGGAAAAAGCAGAGAAAAAAGTGAAATTAATCTTTTGTGCCTGGCCTGATGGAGGTGCGACATGCTCAGACAAAAGCCGGACCAGGAGAAGCTGCTGTGATTGATGAATAAAGTAAAGGTGTCAGAAGTGTATTATGTAAATTAGCAGAGGCAGAGACCATTTCGGGAGCGAATGAGAGAGCGGACGGCCGCATGTGCGTGTCACGGGGGGCCGATCGTCCCCCGAGCGCCGGCACCGTGCCATCTTTCATCTCGGCAGACAACCTCGGCTCGGCCGGCAATCTCTGCTGTCGCACGGCTCTATGACACTATAATATGAGCCGGAGAGAGAGAGAAAGAGAGGGAGGGGGATAGAGAGAAAGGAGATGGAGAAATGAGCAGGGTTTTGAATGAATACAGTCATGCTGATTGACCAGTACATAGTATACAGTTACAGCAAGCACACTGTTCACTTTCACACAGGGGAGTACTGTTAGTTCACTTGTTGGAGTCATAAAAACAATTGTAAAAAAAAACTCACTGTCTTATTCCCACTGACAATACATTATACAGGCCTAGGATTGGAGATTGAGCTGTTGTGTGATGTGATGGTGTGTATTGTGGCAGTGTGTGTTGTATGGTGCAGTTACCTGTGTAGTGTGTGTTGTGTTAGTGTACGTGTATGTTATGGCATGTGACATTATGAGGGTTATTGTCTATTCACATTGTCTATTCCCATTAGTGTTCGGTAGTGTGTGGTTACCCTCTTCACCGCCACATTTTTTTCCAATAACACTCACAAATTACACCATAAGCCAGTGTTGGGCCTGTACACTCACAGTGTCATTAAAGATGCGCTATGCAGAAATCGCTCTGCCATTTCCTGGTTGCTAAAATTCTAATAGTTCGCCCAATTTCAGTTTATGTGACAAAACAAGCAAGTATATTGTAGAGAATCATTTTACCATCTAAAACGCTGTGAAATATATTTTCCATAACCAAAGATATTGTATTCGCCACTGTTTGAAGCTGGTGCACAGAACCGAAAGTAAAAGACGCAAAAATGTAACTTAAGAATGGGAACCATAGAAATAGCTCACATAGAACACATCTACCGCTTCGTAGACTTGCTTTCAATGAGAACGACAGATCTATAACACAGATTTCTACGTGAATGGTCGGGTCACCAAAAAAGTTACATATTGCAGCTTTAAGCTATCACACAAACACACGCACACACACATGCACACACACACACACACACAGCTGGCAGAGAGAGCCATGGTTCACCCACCCCAGAACCTCACCAGCAGCTTTCTGCTTCAGTCAAACGCTCACAGCGACATCACTTTTAATAGGATGACAAAAACAATCGATCACGTATGCACCAACACAGAACAATATAAAGAGGTTAAGGGAAATTGATGACATCCTCTGCTTTAATTCGGCAACGAATTGCAGTCCTGGGTGATTGAAATAGACAAAGATGTATGGGGTTACCTTGTTGAGGAGGATGCGCTAATTGCTAGCACTTGTCATTTCTCCTCAGCTTTGTCTCAGTCACAGAGGCTAACTAGCCAGCTCTTCCCCATTCAGTTTGTTTGTACAGCGGACAGGCTGCTGAAGAAGCTATTTTCATCAAGCAGCTCGTTATTAACGGGTTCATAAGTAAGCCGGCCCTGCTATTTCTCTGTGTTAGTGTTTATTATGAGTCCACAAAGAGGTAGGCCTGTCTCTAATGAATGAAAGAGCGGCGTGTAATTGAGCCTTATTAGGCCCCAATAGAGTACCGGTGGCAGAGATGTTGAGAGAGAGAGAGAGAGAGAGAGAGAGAGAGAGAGAGAGAGAGAGCTAGAGAGAGAGCTAGAGAGAGAGAGCTAGAGAGAGAGCTAGAGAGAGAGAGAGAGAGAGAGAGAGAGAGAGAGAGAGAGAGAGAGAGAGAGAGAGAGAGAGAGAGAGAGAGAGAGAGAGAGAGAGAGAGAGAGGAAGAGAGAGAGAGAAAGAAAGAAAGAAAGAAAGAAAGAAAGAAAGAAAGAAAGAAAGAAAGAAAGAAAGAAAGAAAGAAAGAAAGAAAGAAAGAAAGAAAGAAAGAGAGTGACAGACAGAAAGAGAAGCAGAAAGATATAGAGGTATAGAGGGATAAAAGAGAAAGAGAGGGAGCGAGAGAGCAGATGCACGTAAAAGAGGACAGTGAGATTGAGAATAAAGGGTAAAGAGAGAGGGACATATAGAGAAAGAGAGAGGGAGAGAGGCTGGCATTGTCAAACTCGTTCCGCTTCTGTGCCTCTGTTTATTAATTTCGTCACTGAGGCACATGGCAGAGTAATTTCAGATCCCTTCCACTACAGTGGTTTACATATTTACACTGTAAGTATGAATGACAGTTAAAACTGTGCTGATGCCATATCATACAGACACGTAAACATTGGCGAGCACTTCAGCTGTTGTCATCTTAAAGGGCAGCTGGTAACCTAGCGGTTAGAGCGTTGGGCAAGTAACCGAAAAGTTGCTGATTCGAATACCGGAGCCGACAAGGTGAAAATCAGTCGATGTGCCCTTGAGCAAGGCACTCCTGTGGCGCTGTACTACTTTGGCTGACCATGTAAAACAACACATTTCACTGCATCTATATGACAAAAAAACAGCAAAAAAAGAACAAATTCAATAAAGGCACTCTGTCCAGGAAATCAAAACTTAGACTACACGCCTGTAAGGTCTCAGAGGCGAGGAGCCACAAAACTGAGGACCGTTGTCAGTCACAATGGGTACTGGATTTCCAAAACAAGTAATGTACAGTATGACATTATTCCAGCACCACAAGCAAAGCATTTTTGAATAGATATTGCAGTTGAATTTAACTATGGCTCCATCCTATAGTCTAGTTTCATGAAATAAAATAATAATGTATTTAACCTGGTTAAAATGGAGATATACAAATTAAGGTGTATGGTCCTATCCTTTTATGCCCTCTAAAGATGTAGGATCTTAATTTGATCAACCTGTTGCAGGAAAGTAAAACTTGTAATGTATTTGAGGTTTAAAAAAGCTTCTGAAGTTTGTAATTTCAACTTTTAAATTTCAGACTTGATTTTCCCTTACGAAAAATGCATCAACCCCTACAAAAATGTAGATTAATTATAATCCACATAATAATTCACATTTCCTGTTGCTGCAGGATTACTTTCCTGCTGTAGCAAACTGTCTCAAATTAAGATACTACATCTGTATGTCCACCTTATGCTTCTCTATAACCTTCTATAACTCTCCACTATGACAGCTAGAGGTCATTGCTATCCTCAAGCTCCTTGGCCCCGCCTCTCTCTGTGTTTTCTCTCTCTTCAGGGTGTTCCAAATGGCTGAGGTAGTCAAATTTACCCACCTGGCTATTTTTCAAGTGAGACATCTCTTTATTCAGCCTAGAAAAAGCCTCAAACACACACCCTCTTCTCTTCTCCTCACTCCCATCTTTCTCTTAGCCTCCCTTTTTCCCACGCCTCATTCCATCTTTCAACCCTTCCCTCCCTCCCATCTCTCCATCTATCGCTCTCTCATTTGTACCCCGTTTTCCTCTTCTACATACATGCAGGACTGTCGTAGTGTGTTATCCCATATCACTCTCAAGCACACGTATGTGGGCCCTCTCTCCCTTTCATGTCCCTGTGTATGCACATTACTGCCCAGAGACAATACCTGCCATGAATTAGGAAACGTACATACACACACACGTGCATATGTCCCGCGCCTCTCGTTTATAAGGCACTCATTGGGTGTGTGTGTGTGTGTGTGTGTGTGTGTGTGTGTGTGTGTGTGTGTGTGTGTGTGTGTGTGTGTGTGCGTGCGTGTGAAGTGGTTCTCCAGTGGGATCTTCATAAGGTTCTAGACTAATGACACAGGAAACAAACTCATACAAAGAACTTCTCGAAAGTCCAAAGTCTCTCTCTCACACACACATAGGAACACACACGGATGCACACCCACAGACGCGCACACAAACGCACACAGGCGCACATGCGGGCACACACACACACACACAGACTTACTATTCATATTTCCTGGCAGAGATGCAGTGGAGGAGGTAGAGGATTATATCTTTCTGCTACAATGCCCTGAAACCAAATTATTCACCAATTTTGCTGATCATTAATCTGATTGATTACATTCCATCCCATCACCGAGGCAAACTTTTTTTTCCCCACATCAACATTACACCCACATTACCCAGCAAATGTAGACGTGGATATTGGTGCTTTTATATGATGGACTGTTTTGCTGTGTGTATTTTCCACTTTGCTTTCAACTCATAAACTGAGTGGTATAAAAAAAACAGCAAACAAAACAGATGTTTGCCCAAATGCATACGGAATTAGTCTCCCCTCATGCCTCTAAAGACCTGATGAATTAGCTCAGTGGCTGATTCCTCTAGCGTTGCTGACTTTCCAGGGCACAGCCAGAGAGGAGTGAGCTGTTTAAAACACTCTACTCTCTCTCAGTGCCGTAATGGTGGGGATTAATTTGGCCTGAACTGTGGCTGGCTTATCCACAAGCGGCCATTTTGGATTCCGATGTTTGTTTTTGTTTTAACCCTCTTAGCGATGGGGTCTTGGCCTCAAGCGAAACACTCGCAGCGCCCCTCAATTGGAGCCGTAGTTACACAACGGATGAAAACACCCTATAACTCTATTTATGGAACAGGTGCGGTATTAGTTACATTAAAATTATTTTTGCTGTTTGAACATTTTACTTTTTTAAGATAGAGGCTTACTGATATTGAACACATCGAACCCCACAACCAACAGCAGTTGTCTATTATTGAGTCAATGATTTTGTGATTACAGTATCTCCATGTATGAATCTTTAGGGATGTGTGCTGAAGATGACTTCATCCATGGACTTACCAGACACTGGCCTGTGTTAAGTACACAAGGCCTAAACTACCTAACATCAAAGCTTAGGACTGCAAAGGCTATAAACACTTATTCTTTGAGGTATAAAGAAGAGACAATGGGGATTGTTCTAAAACAGATACCATGCTTTTATTGTCTTTTCAGATTCATAATGCAGATTTTTGTGTTACCATGATTTATGGCAATACTATCAACCCCGCCCCCCATTTTAGGACTGCCAAATCATTATGGTGATTCATGAAAACAAAGACATCGAGGTATATTTCTGTCAATATTATATACTGTAAGTAGGTAAATCATTTGAAGTCACTAACCAGGTTTCCATCCAACCATTTTATGCGAGTAAAGTACATGGCGGATAAAAAAATAATAATGACAGGCTTGTTGGAAACAGAACATCTGTAAACTTTCCACATGTCGACAAAACAAAATACATTAGACAAGGTGGGATCTTTTTTTGTCAGTAAAATGAATTATGCGATAAATGTTGGTGGAAACGCAAATATTGATATAATAACCATCATATCAAAGGAAACTTGGAGTCATGCGATGACATATTGTGTGGTCCTCCTACTACGACTCGTCGGGAAAGCATGCAGTTTATTAGGCTACAGATTAAATAAGTTATGATGAACTTCACTGGGTGGTGATAGTGCACAGTGATGAGCTTGATGCTGCTTTCCAATAAATACAGAAGGTCTTATTCTGGTGACATGATGATCGATGCTTGGCTGCCGTTTGACAAATACAAACAATCTCAGTCTTTTGTCCATAATAATCTCATCATGAAGGCTATACGTGTGCGCACGTGCCAATACCAGAGTGGGCACACTCACTATATAATGCAACATCTTTTGTGAGAAAACCATCAGTAGAGTTGAAAATGTGATGGAAACCCATTTCACTTGTATTTTTTATTTGGTACATGGGAATTTAACCGCAAAAGGTATTTTTATGTGCACTACGTCATAACACACAGCCTTTTATCTGCAACAACTAAATTTGATGGAAACACATCTCTGGTGGGAAAATGTGCATATTGTTTTTATGCAGATTTTAGAATATTTGTCGCCAATTAGATGGAAACCTAGCTACTGACATGTAAATATTCACGTTTGTGTATATTTCCTTTCTAGTTATGATAAAAGTTAGACAGCCCTGAAAGTGAGTGAGGGCAAGCCACATGAATGAATCCTTTACACAAGCTTGGTTTTCAAAGTTGAGTAATTTGCAAATAATCAGGACATTGGAAACTACAAACAAACACCAGACCAATCCGGCAATGAGCCATCTTACTCTTTAATTTCCTCTCTCTCTCTCTCTCTCTCTCTCTCTCTCTCTCTCTCTCTCTCTCTCTCTCTCTCTCTCTCTCTCTCTCTCTCTCTCTCTCTCTCTCTCTCTCTCTCTCTCTCTCTCTCTCGCTCTTCTCTCTCTCTCTCTCTCTCTCTCTCTTCGTTCTCCATCTCATTTATCTTTCATTGTTTACTTTTTAATTAATCGCGCCGGTTCATTCTAAACATGTCAGAATAAATAAATAAATGTTATTGCTGTGATATCGGCCACGATTCTGTTATTAATGCTGTGGAGAATTCAGGCACTGTTTGCAAATAATATCCTCAAATTGAATCATTGTTGCATGAATATATGCAAAATATTCATTTCTGCGGTGTGAGGGTTGAGTGCTTTTAAATTGGAGAGATCATTCATGGCTTCACCTTTTCAGGCGAGATAAAGTTGTGTGCAGTAACATTAAAATGAGGGGAGAAGAGGAGAGGAGAGAAGAAGAGAAGAGAGGAGAGAAGAAGAGAAGAGAGGAAATGAAAGAGAGAGGAGAGGGGGTATCACTGTGTTTCTGTGTAAGTTAATCACATCTGTGTTTGTGCATGGTCTCATACCCCAGGTTCCCATTGAGCTGCTAGCAGCAAGACATGTTAACTTTGCTCACTGGACTTTGTTCAATGGACCTGATACTGGGAAGCCACATCAGGAAATGAAATCAACCAGGCCACTTAAACCCCTGTTTAACCACTGTGTGATAATGTGTTTGTATGGTACAGCAGATGATATCCACTTTACAGAGATACCTTTTTGTTTATTTGTTTATCTGGCTCATGTGCTCCAGTATGAAATGTGTGGCCACATATATGGGTTCAAGGATTGTATGTGAAATTATCAACCAAGTGTGTAAAATGACTAAACAGACACTAATGCCAGCAGAGGCCATGCTATTCGTTTGAATCACATTTAGCAAAAAGCCTCCTAACATTCTTAATGTGACCCACTTCAATTAGTAGGCTACTATCAGAACAGAACATTTTCAGATAACTATCCTACCTATCCTACTCTTGCCTCCCTGTCATTCAACTATATTGGAGAATGGGTGTAGTTTGTTCTCTTATTGTTCAGGCTTGTTTCCAGCCAACCTTTTCTCCTCTACCCAAACTCCTGGTGAAGAAGTCATTTTTTAAGCGGCAGGAGTACAGTCATCCATCAGATACCCCGCCCAGGTGATTTGCATGTTAAGAGGTGACTCCCCCTCCCTCGGCTGTTATTGCAAAGTTCTCCATCCTGTCGCAGAGGAAAACTAATATCCAAGGCAAATATTTTTTTCTTATATTCATGCAACCAAGATTAACAAGTATAAGCACTACATAATGGCTAGTAGAATCAAATTCCTGGGATATGAATTTCAATGCAATATGCCCAATATTTTATGTTAATACAATAAAAATGTAAAGTTGAAATTATGGTCTTATTCTTATGTGAAAGGTATGCTGAAGAGTAGTGTGGCACACTCGCACACGTGTCCGAGCCCCCGCCAAGGGATAGGCTGTTGCTAAGAGACCAGGGAAGGAAACGGACCATTGCCAATGATGAATTAACTGAGGAAGGTGGTTGACAGTAATCTTTGTCACTAGATGCACTGGCTGTCTAAATCCTGTCATTTTATGCATCTCATGCAAAACAGATGTACCCAGATACTAGGAGGGGGAAAAATAGTCAAATTCACAGGGAGAGGAGAAAAAATCATTATACATGGCTAGGGGTTGGAAGGCTGTCACAAAAATAATCATTATTTTCCATCCCGTAAGGAGATGGTGGATTGGAGCATATTGTAATTTTCCTTGGGACTCTAAATAATTTGGGAAGTTTGTGGTGGGGAAGCTTGCTTCCCTCCATTGAGTGCTCATTATGATGGGATCAGGGCAGAGGTGCTCAATCACCTCCAGAGAATGATATGCTTACACACAGAAATGGCCTGACACTGCACTCCTCCATTCCTTCTATCCCCCTCTTCCCTTCACCTCTCCTCCTCTCTTTTCCTTCTCTCTTCCTCACCTCACCTTTTTCATCTCATCCAACACACTCTCCCTCACTCATCATACTGTCTTTCAAATCTCCCTCTCACCCATCCATCCATAACAGTAGAACGGCCTGAACAGAAACCAGTCCATGTAGCGGCCCATGTCTGCAGATGACTTACTAAGTGTTGCTGTGGTTGTTTTGTTGGTTATCCTATGAAAATATGTGACCGCTCATCATGTTCTTCAATCACAATACCTCCGTGTCTAAGTGAAAGTAATGTATATTCAATCATTAACTCCTGATAAAAATACAAAATTACTGAATAAAATAAGTATATATTTACTCTATCTTTCACCATGTTGTAGTTGTGTAATAAAGTATTCCATTCAGCTTGCCGTCGTTGGAATATGCATTAATTGCATCCTATCATCATTATAATATTATAATCAAGACAATGCACAGTATGTTGCTCTTATTCAGTAATCTTATTCCTAAAAATGAACATAAACCTAATGTGTTATTCTGGGAGAGAAAACAAAATACATATTTTAGATGAAGACTCCGTTGACGCAAGGGAAGAATATATCACCTCCTACCTGGATGTAAAAACCCTCTGCCTCTCTCCGCACGTTGAGTAAGCATTCTCTGTGAAAGTAGACTAGAGAGAGAAGAGAGGGATAGAGGGAGAGAGTGGAGAAAGAGAGAGGGAAAAGAGAGTGAGGGACGGAAGTGAGAAACAGGTACAATTTTGTGAAAAGGGGATTGGGAGAGAGAGAGAGAGAGAGAGAGAGAGAGAGAGAGAGAGAGAGAGAGAGAGAGAGAGAGAGAGAGAGAGAGAGAGAGAGAGAGAGAGAGAGAGAGAGAGAGAGAGAGAGAGAGAGAGAGAGAGAGAGAGAGAGAGACATACTGTAAGTGGGCTCCATGGAGTCCCCTCTCTGCAGTCTCGGTCTCTGATTTCCATTCATTGTAAAGATTGATGAGATCCCGGCCGGACTGAGTGGAGACTGCAGGATTTTGGGGGGTATTATTCAAAACAGGACTTATTTTTGGAGGCCATTATGCATGAACACCTGATCAGAATGTCACTAGGCCTCCCCGCGCCGCATGATGGAACTGCCCAATTTACCTCTTTTCACCTGCCTTGCATAAAGGCGGCTCAAATGGGCATACACACACAGGCTTTCTCTCTCTATTTCCCTCTCCGAACTTGCGCACACATGCACAGACACACACAGGTCTCCCATGCAGTGGCCTATCCGTGTCAGTTATTACAGAGACACACCGGCACGCACGCACGCACACTCACACACACACACACACACACACACACACACAGTAAAAGGACTTGGCAGACTTATGTACATGGGGAATTGGGCCAGCGGAACATTAAGATTTAACAAAGAGGAAGTGATGCGTTTGTCCCTCTCATGCTCCTGTGGACGTCCAGGAGTCTCTCCTTGTCCCGCTCCAGGGTCGTTAACCTGGAACGGAGGTGTGTATGTGTGTGTGTGTGTGTGGCAGAGTAGTGTAGCAGTGTGTGTCCCCTCAGCCGTAACAAATGTGACATGGCCACACAGGAATAGTGGCGAGCAGAGCAGGACTCCAGAGCAGTGTGTGTATTATCAGCTCCAGCTCTTACCTCAGCCCTTGTAAAGAGGAGAGAGGCTTCTATTTAAAGAGGCTGACAAAGTGCTCTTTTAATAGTGTCACTGCCATACATACAGGACTTATTGAAACAGTGGGTTGTAAATCAGATGTATGTTTCTGTATGATTTATTATAACAAGGATATGTCAGTTGACGTAAGCAGGATCGCAATTGGTGATGGAAATGTCTTTGTGTTTGCATTCGTCATAGGACCTATGAATATTTATCAATAATTAAACATATTTAATTTTGTTGACAAACTCCATCATAATATTCGTAAGTAGTTTCTAGACCGGAGACCTTCAGATGAAGTGCTACTGTAGCATCTTACGCAATACCTCCCTAACCACTGTGTGATGTATGGAACCAGAGCAGGGGCCTCGCTATCTGCCCTGATGTTGGCAAACTTTCCTGGCTAGCCTAGCGACTCATAGTTATTTATACCACTGAACTATGTGTATATGTATATGTGGGCACAACAGGCCTGCAGGTTTGAAGGAGAGCTAGGGAAGTTTTCTGCGATATGAGAAGGATGGTATTTGGATGGCTTCGCTGGTCAATGTTGCGTTTAGGTCTCGAGGCTTAGGGCAATGTAAGAGGAGAGGAGAAAGAGAGAAGAGAACGCTAGTGGAGAGATTGAGGAAATAGATTATACTTAAAAGAGAGATGGACGGAGAGGGAGAGAGAGGACAGCGAGAAAGGAGAGAGGAGAAATGGAGAGGGAGGAGAAAGAGAGAGCGAGTAAAAGAGAGAGAGGAAAATAGAGTGAGGAGAGAGAGGGATGTGAGAGAGAGGGAGGTGAAAGCGAGGGAAAGCCCTATGGACTCTCCACCAGATATTTACGGCATGTGACTCCATCTCAGGCTGGGCAGCTGGGGAGAGCAGGTGGACCGAACAGGTCAGCTCATTAACACACTCAGTCATGCACACACACACACACACACACACACACACACACTCACACACACAAACACACTCTCATGCTTGGGTTCTCTGTCTCTCTCACACACAAACACATTAAAATGCTCCCCTCTAGCTTGACATCTCTTTTCCCTGGTCCCCATTCAGTTCAGCTCAGGCCAGGTGTGTCTGTATGTGAGTGTGTGTGTTGCTCTGACTCAGTGGACACACTGCTGGCTGCCCAACCCATTGCCCGACCACATTAATCACAGCTCTCACCACAGACCCAGCTCTTCATCCCACCCTCCCCTCTCAAAGAGGAACACACTGAGTGACTATAACCCCTGACCTCTGAGAACCAACCCTAGTGTCACCTCCATTCTCATACCCAGCCCAGGCCACGCCCCTTACCCCCCCATCTTCCACCCCCACCTTAGCTGGACTGATCCTACCATCATGAGATCATCTTTTCATTGCCTGCCCACGTAGGTCATGTTACCGTTTATTCCACCATTAAAGACATATAGACACCCACTCCAACCAGGCAGGCTCTAGAGTGAATCAGTAGGATAGGGAGGAAAGGAGGGAGGAAAGGAGGGAGGAAAGGAGGAAGGAAGGAAGGATATAAAGGTGCCGTTGTCAGGTATTGGGAACAGGGGCCCTGTGTGAAGTCGTGCAGCCATGCAGCATCAGGTGTCGGCTAGAGAGTGTCGTGTCGGATGTCACCTCACCGCGTGGTAATTGGTGGCAGTTTGAGGTGTAAACAGGGTGAAGGCGTGGCTATAATCACTCTCTGTTTGTGTGAACGGAGTGAGAGAACGAGGGATAAGGTGGAGGGGGATGAAGGGCATGGGGGAGGAAGGGGGAGGTTAGGGGGATGTGTCACAGGGTGTGAGACCTAACCCTCACTTCTTCTCGGCTCCTCTTGAATTAGAGACATCGCCAGGAGAGAGGTGACACTCTCATTTTGTGGTGCAAAGGAGCACACACACACATGCACACACACACACACACATACACACACAGAGAGAAGTACACATACACACACACACACACACACACACACAAACACACAGAAGTACACATACACACAAAGGCTGACACCCATCTTCACATCTCAGGAGCAGAAACCCGGGGAGTCCCAATTAGAGGAGTGGAAGGAAATGTGAAACTGTTACATACCCACTTAAGAGTGGCCAGACACACACACATACACACACACACATACACTCTGCGTGCATGTGTATGTTTATTCTTGTGTGCATGTGTCCAGTTATTTATTTGTGTGTTGCAACAAGGCTGTGTGTGTGTCTGTCACCCAGAGCGCTGGGCCTTGGCCCTGCATTAGTGACACACCACATTACCCTCCTGCCTGTCTCTCCCCCTCAGCCCACCAGCCCAGTGCCCACAAGTGCCAACAATGGGAAACTGTGACTTTACACAACGTGACAGCCCACAGTAGCCCCCTCTGATTCCTCCTTCCTTCCCCAGTCTGTATAGGGCTCGCAGCGTAGACCTCGCTGTAAAGCCAGGGCGCTGGATACAGAGAGTGGGATGCATGAGTGTTGGGGTGGGGGGTAGTTAGCAATGTTTATGCCGTCACTGATGCTGTCACACACACATACCCAGACACACACACACGGAGGAGGAGGTGCGAGGTGGACACGAGCTGTGTTGTTGCAATAAGGAGGAGTCAGGCCACTCAGGGCTAATCTTAACAATCTAGTTTCATATCTTTTAGTTTAAGAAAAAAAAAATCAGCACAACCTCTATTGCTTTTACTTCTCTCATTTGCGTCTTATCATCCTTTACTTTAGTCTCCCATCTCTTTTGTCTTTCTCTTCCATTTCTCTCTCTCACCCGTCTTTATCTTTGGGTTCTCGTGTCAGACACAGTCCATCCCCTCCATGTTGCGAACATCCCAGCCACAGGGGACCAGGGACAGTGTACGTACAGATGGACTATTTCTTTTCCAGAGGAGCAAAGCCTAGGAAAACACAGAGTCACGTTAGCATCACAGAAAACATCTCTCCCTCATGCTTCTCCCTGAATTATTCAGGAAACCAGCCCTGTGTGCGTCAAAGTTTTCTTTCCCCATGTGTTCCAAGGTCCACTTTTATTGTCTTACTCTATTCCTTTTTTCCCTTTCATGTTAGATGGCTAGAATGGACATGTGGTAATGTCGTCAGAACTGACGACCTGATGACGTGTTTGTTATTAGGGTCAAGGTTAGGGACAAGGCTCGGGACAGAATTTAGTTGAGTGAACTGAACTAAAATCTACTTTGTGATTAGAAAGGGTTATACTTCTTGTCTGACATGGCCAGATGACCTCTCACTGATTAATGTTCCCTCCACATTCTTAGTGATGTCACTCAACAGGAAGAGATGTGAGTCCTCAAGAATGGTCCATTCTTAGAGGTTGAGTTTGTCCTCTGTCTCACCTGAACCTTGTCAGTGTTCCTCTGTGTGTTTTATTGGGACCATTGTATCTGTGTGAATCTGTGGTGTATGTCTGGCTAGTGAGTGAGGGAGGAGAGGGAGGACAGGTCTGTTTGGGGCTGGGTCTATAATAAGTTGTCCCTGACAGCTAGCGGCCTAATCATCTGCTATGATCCAGCTTCTGATGCAACGACATAACCCACGTCGATAAATCCATCCCTATCTCTTCTCCTCCCTCTATCCCTCTTTTCTTCTCCTGTGGCTCGTGTCGGAAGGGTTCTGAGAAGCGACACAAGCACTAGCAGTCTATCATGGCAAGGTCGAGCTGTGTCCAAAGCTCTGCAACTCTGTGAGAGAGAGAGAGAGAGAGAGAGAGAGAGAGAGAGAGAGAGAGAGAGAGAGAGAGAGAGAGAGAGAGAGCGAGAGGGGGGGGGGGGGGGGTGGAGTGAGAGAGACACACACACATACACAAAGTGGGCATAAGGTGGGAGCTTAAACAACTTCTGTGAGTCTCTCACTCTTTACCTTGTACTCCAGAATGGATTTAATATTCTGGAGGGGTGGCAGAGCCTATTCTTCTGCGTGACCAATCCCGCCATCAAGTCAAATTTGCATTAGCAAATGGGAAAGCATCGTTGGTCTATTTGTTAATCTGATCTTTGTTTACCCAACACTCTTGTAATCCACTTTTAATTAAATATCCTCCCAAATATGTGCAAGCAGCAGTTTGACTTTGTCTGTTCTCACAGTGCCAGACCGAGGCGAAAAGACGAAACATGAGATGGCCTAGCGCAGCGCTACGGCCCTGTGCAAGGCTTTTAGTCATGACATACACACAAGCAGACACAGATACACACACATACACAGCAACACACAGGAACACACACAGAAAAAGAAAAACATACATACACACACACAAACAACCTCACCTCATCGCCCAACCCACAGGGCCGGGGCATGGGGAGATAGAGGGTCTGGTTGGGTCACAACTGGAGATCATGCTCTGCTTATTGTCTGGGGAAATAACTCATTCCACACTCACAATGCAACTGTATATATTAGTTAGACACACACTACGTATTTGTATATGCCTATGTATATAGTCTTACACACACACACTCACACACACACACACACACACACCACAATATGGCTGCATAATGTCCTTTATATATATTTGCAGTTAATGCCATAGCCACTGATAATGCAGGCAGATACCTGGCAAGCAATTACTTCTCCTGGGCTAGTTCTGCAATAAAATACACAGGTAATAGAAAAGGGTAAAGCACATTGCCAAGGAACAGAGTAAGACAACATTGTTGCGGATATAACATCGGCCTGAACTAGACTACAGATAATTCCTCCAACCCTGCCTCTCCCTTCGTTGTCATTCAAATGCGGTATATACTGTTCATACATACAAAGAAAGACAGGGACTTTGTGTCTGTATGAGTCTACTAAAGGTCACATCACAGTGTTCCTGACCTTACTATATCTAAAGAACTCTATTTGGACCAGTCCAAGGCGTAGGATGTAACTCTATGCTATAATGTTGGCTATGTTACACAAAAGCAACACTGGCGTGCCAAGGTGTAGTGAATGCTCAAGGGTCAACTCGATTAACTTTGCTAGCGAGGCTCATTTCCATGCCATGGTCGGGAGGTATTGAATACGGACCCAGGACAAAGAGATTGTGCTTAGCATTCTGTCTCACACATTGCTAGTATAACAAAACCATGACACAGGGTAAAAAGTGTTAATATTCTTCATTGCAGATTATCTATAGAGTTTGGTCGTGACCATAGCTTCCCCAAGCTGAGGTTTGGCAGATATGCAAGCTAATTGTTGACATTCTGTATGTAGCATTAACATAGCATTAACGTATTAGCATTTATTCCTTTCTCCTGGATTTTCTGCTGAACAACAGAAAAGGTGGATAAAGGTAAGATATTGGCTGACAACAAGTCACCATGTTTGCTGTGGCACATCTTCTGTTCTCCCCTTACAAAAGGACCAGAACGTCCAGCTTCCTTTTAGCCAAGGTTCTCACAGGAAGAGATTTGGAGTGCTGTACAGAACTGAAAAGAACTGAACGAGAACACAACTTATGCCCTCAAAATAAATGTATCTTACCTATTAAAAGTACATAATACACCATTTACATTTACAATTTCCTATTTATATAAAGTCGCAATATACTTATGGAATGATCACAATACATTCTAAATTCTCGATTGCGTACAGTGCATTCGAAAAGTATTCAGACCCCTTGACTTATTTCAATTCTTATTCTAAAATTGATTAAATAACACAATTTCCTCATCAATCTACACACAATACCCCATAATGACAAAGTGAAAAAAGTTTTTTTTTATGTGCAAATGTATAAAACATTAAAAACAGAAATACCTTATTTACATAAGTATTCAGACCCTTTGCTATGAGACTCGAAATTGAGCTCAGATGCATCCTGTTTCTATTGATCATGCTTGAGATTTTTCTACAACTTCATTGGAGTCCAGCTGTGATAAATTCAATTGATTGGACATGATTTGGAAAGGCACACACCTGTCTATGTAAGGTCCCACAGTTGAAATCAAATCAAATCAAATAAAAAAGAATGTGCCACATGTGCCGAATACAACAGGTGTAGACATTACAGTGAAATGCTTACTTACAAGCCCTTAACCAACAATTCAGTTATTATTATTTTTTTTGTTAGAAAAAAGTACATTCAAAAAAGTGTTAAGTAAAAAAAATACAAGCAAATAACTAAGGAGCAGCAGTAAAATAAAATAACAGTAGGGAGGCTATATACAGGGGGGTACTGGTACATAATCAATGTACAGGGGGGGTGGGGGGGGGGGGGGGGGGGCAGTGCAAATAGTCCGGGTAGCATGATTAGCTGTTCAGGAGTCTTATGGCTTGAGGGTAGAAGCTGTTGAGATGCCTTTTGGACCTAGACTTGGAGCTCCGGTACCGCTTGCCGTGTGGTAGCGGAGAGAACAGTCTATGACTAGGGTGGCTGGAGTCTTTGACAATTTTGAGGGCCTTCCTCTGACACCGCCTGGTATAGAGGTCCTGGATGGCAGGAAGCTTGGCCCCAGTGAGCACTACCCTCTGTAGTGCCTTGTGGTCAGAGGCCGAGCAGTTGCCATACCAGGCGGTGATGCAACCAGTCAGGATGCTCTCGATGGTGCAGCTGTAGAACATTTTGAGGATCTGAGGACCCATACCAAATCTTTTCAGTCTCCTGGCAGTGCATGTCAGAGAAAAAAAACAAGCCATGAGGTCGAAGGAATTGTCCTTAGAGCTCCGAGACAGGATTGTGTCGAGGCACAGGTCTGGGGAAGGGTACCAAAACATTTTTGCAGCATTGAATGTCCCCAAGAACACAGGGGCCTCCATCGTTCTTAAATGGAAGAAGTTTGGAACCACCAAGACTCTACCTAGAGCTGGCCACCCGGCCAAACTGATTAATGAGGGGAGAAGGACCTTGGTCAGGGAGGTGACCAAGAACCCGATGGTCACTCTGACAGAGCTCCAGAGTTCCTCTGTGGAGATGGGAGAATCTTCCAGAAGGAGAAACATCTCTGCAGCACTCCACCAATCAGGCCTTTATGGTAGAGTGGCCAGATGGAAGCCACTCATCAGTAAAAGGCACATGACAGCACACTTGGAGTTTGCCAAAAGGCACCTAAAGGACTCTCAGACCATGAGAAGCAAGATTCTCTGGTCTGACGAAACCAAGATTGAACTCTTTGGCCTGAATGCCAAGTGTCACGTCTGGAGGAAACCTGGCACCATCCCTACGGTGAAGCATGGTGGTGACAGCATCATGCTGTGGGGATGTTTTTCAGTGGCAGGGACTAGGAGACTAGGCCTCCTGTAGCTCAGTTGGTAGAGCATGGTGCTTGCAACGCCAGGGTTGTGGGTTCGATTCCCACGGGGGGCCAGTATGAAAAATGTATGCACTCACTAAATGACTAAAATGTAAAAATGTAGTCAGGGTTGAGGGAGAGATGAATGGAACAAAGTACAGAGAGATCCTTGATGAAAACCTGTTCCAGAGTTCTCAGTACCTCAGACTGGGGCGAAGAATCACCTTCCAACAGGACAAAGACCCTAAGCACACTGCCAAGACAACGCAGGAGTAGCTTCGGGACAAGTCTCTGAATGTCCTTGAGTGGCCCAGCCAGAGCCCGGAATTGAACCCGATAGAACATCTCTGGAGAGACCTGAAAATAGCTGTGCAGTGACGCTCCCATTCCACCTGACAGAGCTTGAGAGGAACTGTAGAAAATAATTGGAGAAACTCCCTAAATACAGGTGTGCCAAGCTTGTAGCATCCTACCCAAGAAGACTCAAGGCTATAATCGCTGCCAAAGGTGCTTCAACAAAGTACTGAGTAAAGGGTCTGAATACTTATGGGATATTGTGTGTAGATTGATGAGGGAAAAAAACAATGTAATCAAATTCAGAATAAGGCTGTAACATAACAAAATGTGGAAAAAGTCAAGGTGTCTGAATACTTTTCTGAATGCACTGTAGTGAGAGTAAGTTCATAAACATTGGTTCACAGACCACCTTAATTTATCAATAAAATATAGTATACAATAACTTGTGAATATTCATAAATATTTCAATTTTTTTACAACATAGTTCTCATAAAAGCTGGTCTAATACACCTCTTCTCAAAGTCCCAATCTTTCCAATGAGAGTATTAAGAAGTGATTTAATAGAGGTGTAAGAATGCACTGCTCATTATCTGTCCATTAGCTGGGCCTGTGGGCTGGCTTGGCACTGGCTTCGTATTGGTTTCTATTGGGTTAGTGCTGAGGTACACACACAGCCAATATGGCTAATTTAGTCACCTCTATTCCCAGACAATGGAGGAAGAAAACTACTAGCCTCCTAAGGCTAGCTTTACTAACATTTGCACCTGTTCTCTTCAGAAGGGAGAAAACAACATACTGTATATATAGTGCATATCATGGAACTGTATACATTTACACTAAAGAACAGTCATTTCTTAGTATTTCCTTTTCATTTTATTTACCATTTGTTTTATACCCTCTAGAAAATACCAAGTGCAGTAGCTTTGCAAATCTGAAGCTAGATGCTAGCTGCTTTTGCCTTTGTTTTCTCTTTACCAGTGAGGCTGTGCATAGACCCAGACACATCACCAAGCCATCAGGAATACAGGCTTGTACCTTAAATCTAGCCCTATGGATTTTGACACACTTATATCGGCCCTAATTGAATCATAAATAGATGCATATTATCCATTAATAAATAAAGACACATTTCTTATGAATGAAATGGAAAAACGCTGTATGATAAGACATCAATCATTTACCATAAACCGCCGTATTAGAACGTTGCTGATACAGTGCGCTAAAATTAGATGTTAAATCGAGAGCGGAGCGCATTAGTGTACGTTTTTATATAAGCAATTATGAAACCCTTCAACGTTAATTTATGTGTGATCTGTGAACAGAGAAAGGGATAGAAAAGGGACACAGAGTGAAAGAGAAGATAGGGTGATGCAGAGAGAAAGAGAGTGGGAGATACAGGAAGAGGCAAAGAGGGAGAGGAAGTGAGAAAGGGAGAATGAGATAGAGGTAGTCAGAGAAAGAGGTGAAGAGCGATGGAGGGAGAGATGGTGAGAAGATGGTGTGAACATGCATATTAATGAGGTTCTATGAATCAGACTGATTACTGCAGCAATTAGGAGACTGTCGTCATCTAGCATGTGGTAGAACAAGGGAAAGAGAGGGATGAGTACAGGAAAGTAGAGGTATATGTATTTTCTCAACACCTTTGTTATTTATCTCATTATAAAACATTTAAGGTGTTTTGTCTCTAGGATAGACATTTTTTTAATATAGAGACAGGTGATTTTAAAGAAGACTATTATGAAATATGACCATTTTGAAGATCCTAGATAGCAAATAGAGAGAATAGACATAGGACAAGATCAAGGCCAAGCCAGAGGTCTGCCTTTGTGTCATGGACAGGAAGTGTCCCTCTATTCCACTGTCCAGTGTGTTTGTGATCTCCAGATCTGGTCTGTGGTCATGGCCTGTACAGAGAGTCAGCTGCAGTCTGTCTAACGGGGGGGCCACTTTTCCTGTGTGTGCGCATATGTGTGTGAGTGTGTGTGTCCGAAACAGGTATTAGATCCCAGGCCACCACACAGACAAGGTTTTAGGAAGCTCAAGTTTCGTTTACTTAAAAACCATTCACTCGCACACACAAACTCAGTCCCAGAGAATAATGTCCATGCTGCTTGAGGGTTATAATGGTCGCCGCAACCACTCATCGGTCGGTCGTCCAGCATTTGCCGTCGGTTGGTCCATGATGGCGACAGAGGGGGGAAGAGGAAAACGTGCATGAGCAGGCAGCCAATCTGAACAGACATATTCTACCACACACACGTGTTTGATTCCCCTCTGTCTGCAAGGACATGTGCGGCTGGGTGTGACGTGGTCCCGGTAGCAGTAGCAGGTGGTGGTGGTGGTGGTGGTGGTGGTGGTGGTGGTGGTGGCATCAGCAGTTCGACACTATTCTTCCTCCTCTAGCAGCAGCCCAGAAGTAAACTGGGAGCTCCACTATAACCAGACAGGTAGCGCGTTAGGTCAATGATGCCCAGGTGTGTCAGACCTGGGCCAATTCTCATCTCCAAGGAGACCAGCGACCCAAGTTCAATTAATTACAGTCAAAGGTAAATCACTACGGGTTCCCAAAGGAAGCTATGTACCACAAAGCAACTTCATCTCCAGGGGTTATTATCTCACAATAAGCATATACAGTGCCTTAAAAAAGTATTCATCCCCCTTGGCGTTTTTCCTATTTTGTTGTATTACAACCTGTAATTTAAATTGATTTTTATTTGGAGTTCATATAATGGATATACACAAAATAGTCCAAATTGGAGAAGTGAAATGAAAAAAATTACTTGTTTCAAAAAATGCGAAAAAATAAATAACGGAAAAGTGGTGCGTGCATATGTATTCACCCCCTTTGCTATGAAGCCCCTAAATAAGATCTGGTGCAACCAATTACCTTCAGAAGTCACATAATTAGTTAAATAAAGTCCACCTGTGTGCAATCTAAGTGTCACATGATCTCAGTATATATACACTTGTTCTGAAAGGCCCCAGAGTCTGCAACACCACTAAGCAAGGGGCACCACCAAGCAAGCGGCACCATGAAGACCAAGGAGCTCTCCAAACAGGTCAGGGACAGAGATGTGGAGAAGTACAGATCAGGGTTGTGTTATAAAAAAATACCAGAAAATTTGAACATCCCACATAGCACCATTAAATCCATTATTAAAAAATTGAAAGAACATGGCACCACAACAAACCTGCCAAGAGAGGGCCGCCCACCAAAACCCACGGACCAGGCAAGGAGGGCATTAATCAGAGAGGCAACAAAGAGACCAAAGATAACCCTGAAGGAGCTGCAAAGCTCCACAGCGGAGATTGGAGTATCTGTCCATAGGACCACTTTAAGCCATACACTCCACAGAGCTGGGCTTTAAGGAAGAGTGGCCAGAAAAAAGCCATTGCTTCAAGAAAAAAATAAGGAAACACGTTTGGTGTTCGCCAAAAGGCATGTGGGAGACTCCCCAAACATATGGAAGGAGGTACTCTGGTCAGATTAGACTAAAATTGAGCTTTTTGGCCATCAAGCAAAATGTCTGGTGCAAAACCAACACCTCTCATCACCCCGAGAACATCATCCCCACAGTGAAGCATGGTGGTGGCAGCATCATGCTGTATGGATGTTTTTCATCTGCAGGGACTGGGAAACTGGTCAGAATTGAAGGAATGATGGATGGCACTAAATACAGGGAAATTCTTGAGGGAAACCTGTTTCAGTCTTCCAGAGATTTGAGACTGGGACGGCGGTTCACCTTCCAGCAGGACAATGACCCTAAGCATAATGCTAAAGCAACAACACTCGAGTAGTTTAAAGGGAAACATTTAAATGTCTTGGAATGGCTTAGTCAAAGCCCAGACCTCAATCCAATTGAGAATCTGTGTTATGACTTAAAGATTGCTGTACACCAGCGGAACCCATCCAACTTGAAGGAGCTCGAGCAGTTTTGCCTTGAAGAATGGGCAAAAATCCCAGTGGCTAGATGTGCCAAGCTTATAGAGACATAGCCCAAGAGACTGGCAGCTGTAATTGCTGCAAAAGGTGGCTCTACAAAGTATTGACTTTGGGGGGGGGGGGGGGGGTGAATAGTTATGCACGCTCAAGTTTTCTGTTTTTTTGTCTTATTTCTTGTTTGTTTCACAATAAAAATATTTTGCATCTTCAAAGTGGTAGGCATGTTGTGTAAATCAAATGATACAAACCCCCAATACATCTATTTTAATTCCAGGTTGTAAGGCAACAAAATAGGAAAAATGCCAAAGGGGGTGAATACTTTCGCAAGCCACTGTATGTTGATAAGTACTGTATGTTGATCATGTTTTGAATAGTACCAATACAATATTGACCATGTAATATACCATGGATATTATCCATGTCTAACGCCTGACCTGGGTAACTTCAACACAGTGTTCCCTATGCAAAAGGGCTTGATTATAGATAGCTCCCAGATACGACCTGATTACCTCTGTCTTCTCTCTCTCTCTCTCTCTCTCTCTCTCTCTCTCTCTCTCTCTCTCTCTCTCTCTCTCTCTCTCTCTCTCTCTCTCTCTCTCTCTATCTCTCTCCTGGCAGCACTTTGTTCAATTGCCCTACATGGCAACTCTCCGCAATGGGGCCAGACACTTATACCACTGAGCTTCTCTTATTTAATGCCCAAACCAGGAGATAATTTAAAATATCTAGGACAACTAATCATAATTTGTTCTCTTATTTTATGTATCCTTTTCTTTTCATGATTTTTTTCTCTATTAAAAAAGAAGGGGACATGTCTTGATTTGACCGTTGACATACTTCTTGTAGGTTGTGTGTCTGAGTGTGTGTGATGGGCTGATGATTTGGTTGTCTGTAACCCTGACTGTGTCTCCTGGGTGTCAGAGCGGAGGACACAGCTGCATAGCTCACCATAGAGACACAGTTTCTTTCAATGGCCTTGAGACACACACACACACACACACACACACACACACACACAGCTTACCCAGCCATCACGGTACATTATAACCTGGGGATGGAATTCACTGGCCTTAAATTACATTTCTCATCATGACAGAAACAGAAGTTATGTGGAATTATTGTTTCACTTTGGATTTACACTGGGTGTTAAAGCGCCCTACGGCTGCCTGTTACCAGCACGTGTTAGGAGCAGCGTCTTTATAACACACTTACAATACACACACACACACACACACACACACACACACACACACACACACACACCCATACACACACACACACACACACACACACACACACACACACACACACACACACACAGCTTCTGTGTGAATGTCACATCACTTCTCTCTGGGTGGGCACAGTATGGGCCAATGCTATCACACCCCACTGTTTAACCCCTTACACACACACAAACACAACAGACACAGCGCACAAAACCCAACTCTCTCTGATTAATTGCCTATATTGCTTATACATTATATTATTACATTATATTATTATATATTCAAAATTATTCCATTTTCATAGTTTTGCTCCCTGGTTTGAAAATCTAAATGATAACCTTGCAACTTGAAGATTATTATACATGAATGTGCCTCTCACTACTCTCTTCTCTTCTCTCTTCTCTCTTCTCTCTTCTCTCTTCTCTCTTCTCTCTTCTCTCTTCTCTCTTCTCTCTTCTCTCTTCTCTGTTCTCTCTTCTCTGTTCTCTCTTCTCTCTTCTCTAATCTCTGTTCTCTGTTCTCTGTTCTCTCTTCTCTCTTCTCTGTTATCTCTTCTCTCTTCTCTGTTCTCTGTTCTCTCTTCTCTCTTCTCTCTTCTCTCTTCTCTGTTCTCTGTTCTCTGTTCTCTGTTCCCTGTTCTCTGTTCTCTGTTCTCTGTTCTCTGTTCTCTGTTCTCTGTTCTCTCTTCTATGTTCTCTGTTCTCTGTTCTCTTCCTCTCTCGGCATTGCAAGCTGGTTTTCATTGAGGGACCTCATTGCTTATGGCTCCAAATACATTTTTTAAAGCCATCTGTGCCAGTGTACTGCATGTGTGTGTCCATGTACAAAATGTGTGTTCATATATGTGTGTGTCAGTGTGTGTCTCCATATAAAAACATACCACACTAGGTTAAGAGTCGTCAGCTACCTTGGCTCTGTTGCTATGTCTCTGTGGTACCCTGGCACTCCTGTAAATGCCAGCTGAGAAGGCCACTGTCCCACACAGAAACACACACACACACAGTTCTTACTCTTAATTTAGTGTATTCTCCCTGGCACAGCCTCACACCCAGACTGTCATCACTGCTGCGACTGGACTGGCGTTGGCGTTGGCTGGTACAGTACCATACGTGGCAGAGCACTCTTTCCCTCTCTCGCAGTCTGTCTCTCACCCTCTATCTCCTCTGGCCTGTCCATGTTTTAAATGTAGATTGCTTTACGATATTTATTTTCTTCAGTTTGCTCTTCTCTTCTCAGTATCTCTTTAAACAATCTGTGTTGACTGCTCTTTCTTTCTTTCTCTCTCTCTCTGTTGTTCTTTCTTTATTTCGTTCTTTCTTTCTTGCTCTCTCTCTCTCCCTCTCACTCTCTGTCTTACATTGGCCAAGCTTGGCACTAAGAACAGTGCCAGTTATCTGGCACGCTGGCACACAGGCCCTGTTGGAGCAGAGCGGAGGGGCAGAAAGGACGCTGGCTAAACTGGCACAGAGATCACAGGGCCTGGATAGAGCCCCTCATGCCCAGCACATATTCCCTAATAAGTAATTCATCTAAGAAAGCCCCATGATCAAGGCCCTACGGGACTCTGCCCCCTTGACTAAGCCAAGGCCTGTCCCTGTCCCCTCTCTTTGTCTTCCATAGACTTCTGAGGGTTTACTGTACTGCTCAGATTATACCAGAGGAAGAGGGTGGATTGTATATATTTCTATTAGCTATTCCATCAGATATCTAATATTTAACCAGGATGTCCCACTGAAACAAATAATCTATTTTCCAAGCGAGACCTGGCGAGGCCAAGAATATTATCTATCCAAAGCGTATGTTTTTTCAAGTTTGCTGACCTAAAAAAACTTCACACGTTCACAGTCTGTGCTGTACACTCATCCCAAAGTTATCCGAGGTCCAATGGTCTGCGTGTGTTAGTGACTAAATCTGTGGTGAAATGGCAGAGTTTGTTGTGGTTATTAGTGAGATCTTGACTGTGACAGCACTTAGAGCCCAGAGCCCTCTCTTGTCAAAGAGGCCAAATGTCCCCTTAAAGTTCAGACCTCAAATCGGCCCCAAAGAGCAGCCAGGAGTACTTTCCCCCATTGTTGCGAATCGTGATTATTTGTTCAATGTTTGGGGGCATGATATTTCAAGACGTTGGGAAAGGGCTAACACTTTATGACATAGCTGTGAGATTGGTGAAAGTCTACCCTTTGCATTTGCGACCTGTCTTTAAAAACTTTGGCACGAGGTGCGTTGGGATCGCTCACATTCAACGGGAGCCTATCTTTCTCACCTTTCACCTTTCGCCTGACTGACTGTGTGTCTCCACAAAGGAGACAAAAAATGATAGGACAGCAGGGTGGATGACATCCAAAATAAAAACATGTATCCTTTTAAATGAAATGTAAAGCACAATGTTTACATGAGGACAGAGGGATTTCTATGTGTTAATTTGTTTGTAGTGAGAAGAGCATCTGCGTCTCTAGGAAGGTAAAAGTTCTTTAAAAGTCCCGAATAATCAATCTGATTCCCATGTTAAATAGCCTTTTCAGTGACTAAAACATCACCCATAATATATTTTTTCTAGATAAAATATTCAAATAATTTGAGAAAATATAATTTTCTCTGATGTCAAACTTCCAGGAAGTCTGAAAAGACTGACAGAGTGGGCGGGGAGCTAGTAGGCTGAGTGGGCGTGGAGTTCACCTTGACTGCCGGTTCTTTGATAATGCCAATGTCAAGGAACATGGACACAGTGAGCAGTGGTGCAGTGAGATTATCTCAAGCAAATTTGATGATACACAAAGCAATTCAAATAAAAAGCATGAGCTGGCGCACACCCAGATAAAATTATTTACTTTAGAGGTGCTGACTAAAGGCGAATAAACTGTAAGCTATAAAAATAACGAGAGTTGCACTCTCTCTCTCTCTCTCTCTCTCTCTCGCTCTCTCTCTTTCTCTCTCTCTCTCTATATATATATATCTCTCTCTATATATATATATCTCTCTCTCTGTATATATACAGTTGAAGTCGGAAGTTTACATACACCTTAGCCAAATACATTTAAACTCAGTTTTTCACAATTCCTGACATTTAATCCTAGGAAAGATTCCCTGTCTTAGGTCAGTTAGGATCACCACTTTATTTTAAGAATGTGAAATGTCAGAATAATAGTAGAGAGAATGATTTATTTCAGCTTTTATTTATTTCATCACATTCCCAGTGGGTCAGAAGTTTACATACACTCAATTAGTATTTGGTAGCATTGCCTTTAAATTGTTAAACTTGGGTCAAAAGTTTCGGGTAGCCTTCCACAAGCTTCCCACAATAAGATGGGTGCATTTTGGCCCATTCCTCCTGACAGAGCTGGTGTAACTGACTCAGGTTTGTAGGCCTCCTTGCTCGCACACGCTTTTTCAGTTCTGCCCACACATTTTCTATAGGATTGAGGTCAGGGCTTTGTGATGGCCACTCCAATACCTTGACTTTGTTGTCCTTAAGCCATTTTGCCACAACTTTGGAAGTATGCTTGGGGTCATTGTCCATTTGGAAGACCATTTGCGACCAAGCTTTAACTTCCTGACTGATGTCTTGAGATGTTGCTTCAATATATCCACATAATATTCCTTCCTCATGATGCCATCTATTTTGTGAAGTGCACCAGTCCCTCCTGCAGCAAAGCACCCGAACAGCATGATGCTGCCACCCCCGTGCTTCACGGTTGGGATGGTGTTCTTCGGCTTGCAAGCTACACCCTTTTTCCTCCAAACATAACGATGGTCATTATGGCCAAACAGTTATATTTTTGTTTCATAAGACCAGAGGACATTTCTCCAAAAAGCAGTGGCTTCTTCCTTGCTGAGCGGCCTTTCAGGTTATGTCGATATAGGACTTGTTTTACTGTGGATATAGATACTTTTGTACCTGTTTCCTCCAGCATCTTCACAAGGTCCTTTGCTGTTGTTCTGGGATTGATTTGCACTTTTCGCACCAAAGTACGTTCATCTCTAGGAGACAGAGACTGAGCGGTATGACGGCAGCATGGTCCCATGGTGTTTATACTTGCGTACTATTGTTTGTACAGATGAACGTGGTACCTTCAGGCATTTGGAAATTGCTCCCAAGGGTGAACCAGACTTGTGGAGGTCTACATTTTTTTTCGGAGGTCTTGACTGATTTCTTTTGATTTTCCCATGATGTCAAGCAAAGAGGCACTGAGTTTGAAGGTAGGCCTTGAAATACATCCACAGGTACACCTCCAATTGACTCAAATGATGTCAATTAGCCTATCAGAAGCTTTTAAAGCCATGACATCATTTTCTGGAATTTTCCAAGCTGTTTAAAGGCACAGTCAACTTAGTGTGTGTAAACTTCTGACCCACTGGAATTGTGATACTGTGAATTATAAGTGAATAATCTGTCTGTAAACAATTGTTGGAAAAATTACTTGTGTCATGCACAAAGTAGATGTCCTAACCGACTTGCCAAAACTATAGTTTGTTAACAAGAAATTTGTGGAGTGGTTGAAAAATGAGTTTTAATGACTCCAACCTAAGTGTATGTAAACTTCTGACTTCAACTGTATATATATAGAGAGAGAGATACAAAAGTATCTATATCCACAGTAAATCTAGTCCTTTATCGACATAACCTGAAAGGCCGCTCAGCAAGGAAGAAGCCACTGCTCCAAAACCGCCATAAAAAAGCCAGACTACGGATTGCAACTGCACATGGGGACAAAGATCAAACTTTTTGGAGAAATATTGTCTGGTCTGATGAAACAAAAATAGAACTGTTTGGCCATAATGACCATCGTTATGTTTCGAGGAAAAAGGGGAAAGCTTGCAAGCCGAAGAACACCATCCCAACCTTGAAGCACGGGGGTGGCAGCATCATGCTGTGGGGGTGCTTTGCTGCAGGAGGGACTGGTGCTCTTCACAAAATAGATGGCATCATGAAGAAGGAAAATGATGTGGATATATTGAAGCAACATCTCAAGACATCAGTCAGGAAGTTAAAGCTTGGTCACAAATGGGTCTTCCAGATGGACAATGACCCCAAGCATACTTCCAAAGTTGTGGCAAAATCACTTAAGGACAACAAAGCCAAGGTATTGGAGTGGCCATCACAAAGCCCTGACCTCAATCTTATTGAACATTTGTGTGCAGAACTGAAAAAGCGTGTGCGAGCAAGGAGACCTACATACCCGACTCAGTTACACCAGCTCTGTCAGGAGGAATTGGCCAAAATTCACCCAACTTATTGTGGGAATTTTGTGGAAGGCTATCCGAAACGTTTGACCCAAGTTAAACAATTTAAAGGCAATGCTACCAAATACTAATTGAGTGTATGTAAACTTCTGACCCACTGGGAATGCGATGAAATAAATAAAAGCTGAAATAAATCATTCTCTCTACTATTATTCTGACATTTCACATTCTTAAAATAAAGTGGTGATCCTAACTGACCTAATACAGGGAATTTTTACTAGGATTAAATGTCAGGATTTGTGAAAAACTGAGTTTAAATGTATTTGGCTAAGGTGTATGTAAACTTCCGACTTCATCTGTATACATAGAGAGAGTGTGCGACTCTCTATATTTATATATATATATATATATATATATATATATATATATATATATATATATATATATATATATATATATATATATATATATATATACATATATAAACTCCCAGTAATTTATTGTGTAAAACACCAACGAAGGCATAGTGATGCCGAAACGTTGGTGTTTTACCCAATGAATTACTGGGAGTTTATATATAGAGAGAGTTTTCAACACAAAGCAATTCAGACAACATTGAAATTGCATGCAACAACCAATCCTGTCAAACACCACATCATGATTCCACAAATTATTTGTTTTTCCAACTGTTTGGTTATTGTAACAGCATCATTATAGACACAATGTTGGCTGTATAATTTAGCTAGGTAGCCCAAATTAAATTATCAGCGCTATTTATCAAGTTAGCTAGCTAATTCATCTTGGACACATTCAGTTGAAACTTCACAGGGTGAGGTCTGGGTACTTTTCATTAAATATATACTGTATATTGACTGCCAGACAATGTTAATATATTTTGACTATCAATAATGTCAAGAAGTTTGTATGAATTTTCCATTTGGGATGTCTCTTGATGTAATGACATAACAACTGTGTCTGAGTTTTGGACAATCCTTCCCCCACCTTTGTTCCATGCTGGCTGAAGACTTAGCAATCCAATTAGCTAACACCAGACACAGATGAAAGTGGAAACCTATAAGTATCTTTGCCTTAGATGAATAGGGTTATATTTGCTGACACGCTGTAGTTAAATTTAGGCACCAGTAGACTAGCTACCTAGCTATGTAAACCACGCCCCTCAGATTACACACCTTTTGCGATGTTAGTTACAAGGCGGGACTTATTTAAATTAGGTAAGAGAATAAGATGTTACCATTTGTGTTTTAAATTTAGGCCATTGGTGTTTTAAATTCACAAAAAGCCCTTAATAATCACGCCTCCATCCCACCTCCTGAATCCAAGTGTTTGACATGGGGGAGGGGATCAGTACCTTTAAATGTCATCAATTTTCATGAAAAACATTACTTGACTGTTCCGGACATTTAAAGTAAATTACATTTACATTTTTTTTCATTTACGTCATTTAGCAGACGCTCTTATCCAGAGCGACTTACAAATTGGTGCATGCACCTTATAGCCAGTGGGATAACCACTTTACAAATTATTGTTTTTTTAAATATTTTTTGTATTATATTTTTTTTTTTGGGGGGGGGGGGTGTAGAAGGATTACTTTATACTATCCCAGGTATTCCTTAAAGAGGTGGGGTTTCAAATGTCTCCGGAAGGTGGTGAGTGACTCCGCTGTCCTGGCGTCGTGAGGGAGCTTGTTCCACCATTGGGGTGCCAGAGCAGCGAACAGTTTTGACTGGGCTGAGCGGGAACTATGCTTCCGCAGAGGAAGGGGAGCCAGCAGGCCAGAGGTGGATGAACGCAATGCCCTCGTTTGGGTGTAGGGACTGATCAGAGCCTGAAGGTACGGAGGTGCCGTTCCCCTCACAGCTCCATAGGCAAGCACCATGGTCTTGTAACAGATGCGAGCTTCAACTGGAAGCCAGTGGAGTGTGCGGAGGAGCGGGGTGACGTGAGAGAACTTGGGAAGGTTGAACACCAGACGGGCTGCGGCATTCTGGATGAGTTGTAGGGGTTTAATGGCACAGGCAGGGAGCCCAGCCTACAGCGAGTTGCAGTAATCCAGACGGGAGATGACAAGTGCCTGGATTAGGACCTGTGCCGCTTCCTGTGTAAGGCAGGGTCGTACTCTCCGAATGTTGTAGAGCATGAACCTACAGGATCGGGTCACCGCCTTGATGTTAGCGGAGAACGACAGGGTGTTGTCCAGGGTCACGCCAAGGCTCTTCGCACTCTGGGAGGAGGACACAACGGAGTTGTCAACCGTGATGGCGAGATCATGGAACGGGCAGTCCATCCCCGGGAGGAAGAGCAGCTCCGTCTTGCCAAGGTTCAGCTTGAGGTGGTGATCCGTCATCCATACTGATATGTCTGCCAGACATGCAGAGATGCGATTCGCCACCTGGTTATCAGAAGGGGGAAAGGAGAAGATTAGTTGTGTATCGTCAGCGTAGCAATGATAGGAGAGGCCATGTGAGGATATGACAGAGCCAAGTGACTTGGTGTATAGCGAGAATAGGAGAAGGCCTAGAACTGAGCCCTGGGGGACACCAGTGGTGAGAGCACGTGGTGCGGAGACAGCTTCTCGCCACGCCACTTGGTAGGAGCGACCGGTCAGGTAGGACGCAATCCAAGAGTGAGCCGCGCCGGAGATGCCCAGCTCGGAGAGGGTGGAGAGGAGGATCTGATGGTTCACAGTATCAAAGGCAGCAGACAGGTCTAGAAGGACAAGAGCAGAGGAGAGAGAGTTAGCTTTAGCAGTGCGGAGAGCCTCCGTGACACAGAGAAGAGCAGTCTCAGTTGAATGACCAGTCTTGAAACCTGACTGGTTTGGATCAAGAAGGTCATTCTGAGAGAGATAGCAAGAGAGTTGGCTAAAGACGGCACGCTCAATAGTTTTGGAAAGAAAAGAAAGAAGGGATACTGGTCTGTAGTTGTTGACATCAGAGGGATCGAGTGTTGGTTTTTTGAGAAGGGGTGCAACTCTCGCTCTCTTGAAGACGGAAGGGACATAGCCAGCGGTCAAGGATGAGTTGATCAGCGAGGTGAGGTAGGGGAGAAGGTCACCGGAGATGGTCTGGAGAAGAGAGGAGGGGATAGGGTCAAGCGGGCAGGTTGTTGGGCGGCCTGCAGTCACAAGTCGCAAGATTTTATCTGGAGAGAGGGGGGAGAAAGAAGTCAAAGCATAGGGTAGGGCAGTGTGAGCAGGACCAGCAGTGTCATTTGACTTAACAAACGAGGATCGGATGTCGTCAACCTTCTTTTCAAAGTGGTTGACGAAGTCATCCACAGAGAGGGAGGAGGGGGGGGGGGGGAGGATTCAGCAGGGAGGAGAATGTGGCAAAGAGCTTCCTAGGGTTATAGGCAGATGCTTGGAATTTAGAGTGGTAGAAAGTGGCCTTAGCAGCAGAAACAGATGAAGAAAATGTAGAGAGGAGGGAGTGAAAAGATGCCAGGTCCGCAGGGAGTCTAGTTTTCTTCCATTTCCGCTCAGCTTCCCGGAGCTCTGTTCTGTGAGCTCGCAATGAGTCATCAAGCCACGGAGCTGGAGGGGAGGACCGAGCCGGCCGGGAGGATAGGGGACATAGAGAGTCAAAGGATGCAGAAAGGGAGGAGAGGAGGGTTGAGGAGGCCCAGTGTTTCCAGATATATATAATATATGCCGCTCCTGTGAAGTAGTGACGTGCGACATACGCCTAGTTTCCTGAAACAAGTCACAAATAGCAAAAACAATTTTTACGGTCTCTTTGAGATACAAGTTTGAGTTAACAGAATATGAACTATTAGAAGTTAGATTTTCTCTGGGCAGTTACTTTAACGCTGGCAGCCATATTTCACAAACTGGTAAATCTCCTCGCAAACAGAGAGAAATAACAGAGAGAGGAAAATCAGATGACTAGACAGAGCAACAGGGAGACAGAACAACAACAGATACACATTGTTCACTTACATTTTGGCCAAAATACACTTTTTCATGCAAGGAACATGCAAGAAGCATAAATTAGCTATACGTCTCTCTCTCTCCCTCTCTCCCTCTTCATTTTACCCCCCACACACATACACACACCACTTTCTCTCTCAGTGTGTGCATGTATTCACATGGGTGTGTAGGTGTGTAGAGTGTAGGATTACTGGCTGGTGTTAGGTGGACAGAGCCTCTTCTGAGCAATGGTGCTTGGCTGGGCAGCTCTGTAACAGTATGTGTAAGTGGGAGAGAGCTGGCTTAGCACAGTCTTACTATAAGGAGGTGTGGACAGGCTAAGAACCCTCCTGGAGTCTGCTTGTAAATCAAATCAAATCACTATTTATTAAAAGTGCATTTAAACAACGTCTCAAAACACCTTACAAAGATAATTACAAATAAATAAAAACAAGAAACAACTGAGAAATCTAAAAAACTAACAAAAAAAACAGCTGACATACAGATAGTAGTCACATTGACCATGTTTTTTGTGCGAAACATAAGGAAAACAGACAATTTAACATGTGGGGTGTGAGGGGTACAGGGGCAATACATGGGGTTAAGACACACAGGACAGTAAAACATTAGGGAGTGCAGTGGGTCTAGGACAGTGGATAGACAGAGAGTGGATGAAGAGTGGACGGATCCTGGAGTATGGTGGGTTGATCACAGGGGAAGCAGCCAGGCGGTCAGTGGGTGAACTGATAGTTGGATCCTGGGCCGGGTGGATGGGGGGCGGGGGAAAGTGGGAAAAGCAGGGACTTTGAGAAGCAAGTATACAGACATAAAAATAACATTTAAATTAAATTTAAAAAAGTAAATTAAAATTACATGAAAAATGACTATCCATAGGTGAGACTAAAAATATGTGTCTTGAGCCTACTTTTAAAAAATGTGATTGACTCTTCCGCCCAGATATGGATTGTTTCAGGTTTTAATGTCACGTTAACAAGTACAGTGAAATGCCTTTCTTGCTAGCGCCAAACCGAACAATGCAGTAATCAATATCAATGTAGTACTAAAAATAACATAAGATAGAACAAAAATAAGAAATAAGAACATGATAAAGTAAGAAGCTATATACAGGGTAAGTTCCAATTCCATATTTACAATGTGCAGGGATACTGGAGTGATAGAGGTAGTATAAATGTGCGGGCATAGTGTGTGTGTGTGTGTGTGTGTGTGTGTGTGTGTGTGTGTGTGTGTGTGTGTGTGTGTGTGTGTGTGTGTGTGTGTGTGTGTGTGCTGGAGTCTCAGTGTGCATGAGTGTGTAGAGTCCTATGAGTGTGCATAAAATTAAATACAAATGTCAACTCAGATAGTCCGTGTAGCAATTCTGTTGGCTATTTAGCAGTCTTATGGCTTGGGGAGAGAAGCTGTTCAGGAGCCTGTTGGTGTCAAACCTGATGCACC
>NC_140023.1:13147897-13152897 GCF_964263955.1 Coregonus lavaretus | reverse complement strand
AGTCACTGTCAGAGAGGAGCACCTGTGTTGTGGTGTCTCTCTTTATCAAAAGAGGCCCATTACATCCTGTCAAAGACCAGAACATATCCTATAGACCTACAGCAAATACAGACCGTTGTCCAGACAACCTCTCATTACACTTCAGTGGTGGAAAAAATACCCAATTGTCATACTTGAGTGAAAGTAAAGGACCTTCATAGAAAATGACTCAAGTAAAAGTGAAAGTCACCCAGTCAAATACTACTTGAGTAAAAGTCTAAAAGTATTTGTTTTTAATTATACTTAAGTATCAAAAGTAAATGTAATTGCTAAAATATACTTAAGCATCAAAAATAAAAGAATGAATAATTAAACATTCCTTATATTAAGCAAACAATTTTCTTGTTTTTTAAATTTACGGATAGCCAGGCGCACACTCCAACACTCATTTACAAACAAAGTGTTTGTGTTTAGTGAGTCCGCCAGATCAGAGGCAGTAGGGATGACCAGGGATGTTCTTTTGATAAGTGTGTGAATTGAACCATTTTCTGTCCTGCTAAGCATTCAAAATGTAAAGAGGTGTCAGGGAAAATGTATGGAGTAAAAAGTACATCATTTTGTTTAGGAATGTAGTGAAGTAAAAGTAAAAGTTGTCAAAAATATAAATAGTAAAGTAAAGTACAGATACCCAAATAAACGACTTAAGTAGTCCTTTAAAGTATTTTTACTTAAGTACTTTACACCACTGTTACACTTTATAAAGAACCCACAGACAAACTATGGACTAATATAAGACATGGCACTATTCCCACTACGAGATATGAAGGAGAGTCTGAGGAGCGGAATGACGAAAGAGATGTCTACTTTTCAATTCACATTACAACCTTACCTTACCTTTCATTGTGGCTGGTAACGCAACATTCTTGGTCCGCAGCTCAAATTGACCGTAAATATCACAGTAGCCACTAGTCAGTAAGCACAAACTATTCACAATGACAGAAACGTTTCTTCTAAAGCATATTAGACTATTGATTAATACAACCAAATCATATTACACTCTTGAGTAATGCAACAAGCATGTACAAAAAATTAAAAGGTTTATTTCCCTGTCTTTAGGCTACACATTACATTTTAACTTAAAGACAAAAGCACAGAGTTGCTAACAGCATGTCTTCATCAAGTAACATTAGCCTATGAAAAATTAACGATTAACCCTCTCATACGAATATAGAAGTACATTATGTCTACCTTACAGCATTACAACAAACCAGGCTTCATTTTAATCAATATCATGCAACTCGTTACATGTGGTAAAAGCAAATTGCGACTGAAAACGTGGGTATAAGTGAATTCACTGCGACAAGCTGTTTTATATGGAAGCTCATACCCACCACCCAAAAAATTAAATGCCTCATGATTTGTCAACGTGCACAATTAGTCTGTGCTTCAGTCTGATCAACTGCAGCCTGCTGATAACAACCACAGCTGCATTTTGGTCATCTGTAGCTCAGCTGGTAGAGCACGGCGCTTGTAACACCAGGGTAGTGGGTTCGATCCCCGGGACCACCCATACACAAAAATGTATGCACGCATGACTGTAAGTCGCTTTGGATAAAAGCGTCTGCTAAATGGCATATTATTATTATTATTATTTAGAAGTCTATGTGCTCTGATCAATAGGCTTATTTGTGTTCTGAGAAAATGTGAATGTCATCAACACATGACAAACACAGAAGCTCACGACACATGTTTGTAGAATGTAAGGTGTGGGTAGAGGATGGGTCTTGTATTCAGAAGCACATTCAAAGTAACTGTCCAGTGTTTCCAGATTTCTATGAAATATGACCTACAATTAATTACAATATGAGTGTTTTTTTATTTATTAAGTATGTTAAGAAACAGCTTTTCTGTGATGGAATGGTGTGGGCGTATAAGGGTCATTAAAAATATTAATGCAAGTAGAACGGTGATTGGCCAGCTCATCCTCCTCTGGAGGATGACATCATCCTCTAAGAGGAAATAGCAAGTATTTCTTAAACGGTCTGTTTGAGATACAAGTTTGAGGTGGGTTTTTTAAAGTGTTTTTTCTTCAATTTATGCTTTGGCCACAAATACACGTATAGGATGAGTCAAAAACATTATTTAGCTATGAGTTAACAGAATATGAACTTTTAAAAGTGAGATTTTCACTGGACAGTTACTTTAACTATGGCCTAGACATTTACTCTTTATAAAAATCAATATTTGAATTAATGTCCTCCAGTTTGGAACATGTTTCATTCCATCAAAAAGGCCTTCTGTTTTCGTGAACATGAGTTTACAGTATGTAGTATTTATGCTTGTTTGTCCTTTATTATGCAGTTCAATGTAGAGTTGATGGGCTTTTTTATGTTTTAACAGCCTTCCCATTGATTCTCTGACACTTTAAGGTTCTCAATTCTCCTGGTGGGATCACAAATTTGATGAGGTGAGATCCTTATGGGCTTCTCAAGGCTAAGATGGGGTAAATACTTTCAATAATACAACTCCTCTTGTAATATATGTATCCCCAACAGAGTCTCTGGCAGGATGTGAATATTAATGGTTTGTGTTTTTAAGACAGAGGTGAAAGAGTTTATTTCAATCGTTTCTTTCTTTCTTTTAAGAAAAGAAAAGAGGCAGAAAAGTAATGAGATGGTAAATGTTTGAGAGCAGAAGGAAGAAAAGGACAGAGTGTTTATCTGGAGTAGATAAAGACTGAAAATACTATGGACAGACCTGTGTTTAGGTTTTGGCGTTGGAGACAAGCCGAGGAGTGAGAGGCAGTGAGAGTGTGAGAGAGTGAGTGCGGCACAGAGGGGGACAGATAGAGAGAGGGGTCAGGGTAATGACTGGAGACAGGTCTGGAGGAGTGGGCTGTAACGCTGCATGTTCCACCACTAATGGGATTAAGAGCCATCCCCCCAGAGTCACACACACACACACACTTGAGACAGCGGCTGCGAATGACATCGCCTCGTCGATGAATACACCCTCATGAGTGTATGTGTGTGTGTGTGTGTGTGTGTGTGTGTAATGATGGGATGGAACAGGGGATCAGCTTTAGGAAGAGGAGAGGACCATATTGGCCAGATTGAAGTCTTATAAAGTGTTCTCCTCTTTCATAACTGTTCTCTCTCACTCTCACACTCAGCCATCAGAGTAAAATCTCTCGCACCAGTCCAGAGTGGTAGTACAATATAGTCCTGCAGTATAGTGTTTTGCCTACCCAACCTCTCTCCCTGTCTCCCTGGCTGCCTCTCCACTTGAAGACTAGCGATGGTGACACAGAAAGCTGCCTGGGAGCGTCATCACGCGACTGTCCTCACATCGCACTGAGAAGCAGCCTACATCTAGCCGGCCCCTGGAACTCCTCACTCCCCCCCACCCCCTGCCCCACAGCCCACTACTTTAGCAGCATATGCTGGGTGGGTCTTGCCACTTAGGCAGGGGCCAAGGCCCGTCGGAACCAGGACTGAGCGGACAGCTGATGGATAACCCCCTATGGGAGGGAATGGAAGTGGGTGGGGGGCACACTCACCGCTGTAGTAACGCTGATTAGACACGAGGGAGTGGCTGGGGTGGGGGGGTTTCGTCGCTGCGGACAACCAGCGTTCAAGTTGGACTTCTCTAATCCATTATCGCCGCGCAACGCTCCAGGAAGTGTTGTGATGTGACAGTGTATGTGTGTGCATGTTAGTGCTTGAGTGTGTGTGTGTCGTGTCTCTGTTTGTGTCGTGTATGTGTGTGTGTGAGTGAGATGATGTGATGGCATGGTGTGTGTGTGTATGGGTGTGTTGCTGCAGTCGCTGTGTATGTGTCTGTGTGTGTCTGAGGAATTGGGTCGTTCTGACACACATCAGATGTGCAGTAATTGCTGTCTCCTCTGCTGACTGTTACAACCTGTCTGGAGAAGGGCACACTCTGTTCACTGTTCTCTCTGTATTGGGTTAGTAAAGTCTGATCACAGAGGAAGGTGGGCTATACAGTCATACAATGAAAGAGCAAATTCCAATCTGAAACTGTATTTGTGCAAAGTGCAGAAAAATAATTTGGTCTACAGAAGACAGTCATTTTTATTATATTCTCCTGATATTCGTCCGTGTCTGGATACCCGTACTTGCGTCCTAAATAGTAGGCTGTTTGGGTATACGAAAGTAACAATGTTTATATTAGGTCTATGTGAAATTTTGAACATTTTGTATGCTTTAAATGCCGGAATGTCGTAATCATTTTGGCTTTTCATCAAGTCAGGATTCGCTGCATGCCCACCTGTGTTTGACAACAGCTGATAATCAGCTGATAATCAGATAAATGGACGAATGGCGGGAAACTGTGCATTATATGACTCATTTTCAGTATGGGTGAGCCTACTGCATACATTTCTACTAAACAGTACGCTCTAAATAGTATGTAGTATGATTAGTACACAGTATGCAGTTTTAGTAAGTAGTAGGCAAGACAGATTTCGGACACGGAAACTCTCCTCGAAGCTCAGAGCTGGTAAAGGATAGAGAGGTGTATTGTGAGTGGTGTCTAAAAAAAACATTCATTCATTCAATGAGTAAACATAAATGTTGTTATATTTTATTATTGACAAATGTGCCTTCAAATCTCTGGTTTATCAGAGCTCTGATCCATTTAGCTTTGTCTTTTCAAAACAATTATTGAATGTTAGACAATAATTAGCTATATAGTGAATGGTAGCTTTTTGCAGAGGCTATTATGTATATATACTGTACATATATATTTTTTCTGTTGTAGTGTGGCTATTGCCTCAGTAGTAATTACTTGTAGTTATAACTAAGGCCTCAATGTATAACCTGGTAGCAAATAAGGTAGCAGTGTCTCCACCTCCTCTGGCCCAATACTGTCAGAGTACAGGCCATCTATGCATTACTAAACCCTGTACCTGCACACAAATACACACATGCAAACACTCATACACACACACACACAAACACACCAATGACCACCTGCACACAAATGCACACACACACACA